>NW_007252288.1:864719-920269 GCF_000164805.1 Carlito syrichta | reverse complement strand
GTTTAAAATTAAATACATTTAGGATTAGAAGTAAGATTAATTTCATATATAAGTGTAGATTTAGGCATGTTTTGTTTAGAAATATAAAATGTAAAATAGGTGATAAGAAAATAGCAAGTAATATAGATAAGGCAATTAGAATTAAGAAAGTTAAATTTTTTAAAAAATAGAGTATTAAGAATTCATAGTGGGTAAGATAAGGGTGGTTATATAAAAGAAAAAACAAGTCAATATATTGTTGCTAAAAGTATATATAACGGTAGAATTAAGAAAATAGATTAGTAAGGGAAAAGAAATAGAATAGCGAAGGGAAGAGATTCAGTTGGCCTAGAGGTCACAGGATGTGGCTGATAAATTCTTGGCAGCTGGTATTTTGTTACACTACTGGTAGTAGGAAGGAACAAAATGAAACTTGTAAGGGTCAACTTCCCCATAAACAAAAGAAAAAACATGATGTAAACATTTAATGTGTAACATTTTGTGGGTGGGGGGGTCAGTAAAAAAACTATATAAGCTTGTAAGAATTGACTAAAAATTGGCAGAGTCTCGAACTCTCCTCAGGAAGAAGGATCCTGTCGTTTTTTGTCTTTTCTTTTGCGCCGCTTCCCGATTCCCCCGTCTCAAGCCCTGACTCTCTCCTGGAGCTGGACCCCAGCAGTGGCAAGCATTCCATAACTTAAGAGAAGGAGAAATAGACCCACCACTCCCTAGGAAGAGTGTCAAGAATGTGGGGCCCATATTTTAAAACTACCATAATTAATTAACACGAATTAAGCTAATACTATGTCCCAGACACTGTGATGGGTTTTTATACATATCATTTAATCCTCCAACCTTTCTGAAATGTGATTATTATGTATAAGTAAACTGAGACTGAGAAAACTCTCCCCAAATTCATGCAGCTGGCAAAGTGGCACAGCCTATATTTTAACCTAGGCATTCGGACTCGAAACCCCACACATTTCATATCACAAAATCCTACCTCCTATTAAAAAGAGAGAACTAAAGAAAAATAAAATTAAAGTTAATAAATACATTTTTAGATTGCCATCTGAATGGGCATTTTTGTTTAGGTCTACCTAACATTCATTCAATCTTTTGATAATAAGCCAATTCATACAGTGCCATTAGGCAAATTAGAAAATGCTTCCTGTCTAAGCAGATGCAGCCTCTGTAGACCATGCCTTGACAAGTGGAGCTCATGCTGGATTTCAGCCCCCAGTCACCATATCAGCTGGGCACTTTCCTGCAGTGAGCATTCTGAAAAACTATTGTGTTGACCTTTCCCCCAAACAACCTCATTCCTCACTGAAGTAAATGGGGCCCAGTCCTCCCTGGGCTTCCCCTGAAATACGTAACCCAGCCTGCCTAATAAGATCAATTTCAGGGGTCTTGTTGAAAATAACTTTTTGACAGATACTCTAGTAACGGGATATAAGGCAAGAGCGGCTGGGGCCACACTACAAAGCCTGAAATCAAACCACCAGAGAGGAAAGCAGGACAAGGAGATACAGAGAAAGTGACTGAATCTTTGGATCCAGTCTTGACTTAAGCCGGGACTAGACTCTCCAGATACTGGCCTAGACTCCCCACTTTCATTGTTATTTAAAAAACTAGTTTATAGCTAGGCACAGTGGCCCATGCCAGTAGTTCACTACTTTAGAGGCTGAGGCAGGAAGACCATTTGAGCCCAAGAGTTGAGATCAGCCTTGAGGATGCAGGAAGATCCTTGTCTCTAAAAAACAAACAAAAATAAACAAACAAAGCAATTTATCTGTGTTGAATTTATAATATTGGTAATCAAAAGTGTCTCAACAAATACATCTCCATAACTTCATTTTACTTATCTGGAAAATAAGAAAGTCTGTAAAAAGAAAAAAAATCTTTTAATTCTTTCTAGTGTGAGATCTCTCTCTCTCTCTCTCTCTCTCTCTCTCTCTCTCTCTCTCTCTCTCTCTCTCGCTCTCTATCTCTCCCCCTCCCTCTCTCCCTCCCTCTCTCTCTCTCTCACCCGAGTGTGTGTGTGTGTGTGTGTGTGTGTGTGTCCCTGAGCCCAAATTTTCTTTTTCTATTCTTTGCAACTAGAATGTAGGACTGAAGGGTCTTCAAGTTTCTTCCAAAGCTAACATCTATAATTCTGTGATTTTTCTATGAATAAGGGCAGAAAATATCCTAGTAATTTATTTCTATTCAGATTTCCAAAGAGCTCTGCAGCACTGCCACCTGGTGGCCACCTGCTTCAGCTATGCTTTTCCGTTTCTAATCCACAAATAATAATGAATAAAATTCCAAGAGCTTCTGAAAAAACGTTTCAAGTCTCTGATGTATAAAATCAAAATAAATCAATACATTTCAACAAACATTTTTACTGAGAATCTACTGAACACAAGTCACTATAAAGAGTGTATGAAAGTGTCGAAAGCAGTCTGTCACGTCGGAATGCTGATCTCATGAGTTCACACTATAAGAGGATAAAAAAAGAAAGTGGCATATAGTAAAGGATCAGAATGCCACAAATGTATGAAAGATTTGGAAGATATTAGAGATGCAGCAACATGAATTTGTAGTCTACGATGGGACGTGTCATCGTAGATGGAGAGAAAATGATGGACAAAGAGCAATGCAGTGATTCATCATAGAAGGTATCTTAGAAATAGAAACCACTTGCAGTGGAGCACAGATGTGCTCAGGAGCAAGGGATAGAGAAACGTGGTTGTAGGTCATATTTTAGAGAAGTTTGAAAGTCAATCTAAGCAAGCTGAATGAAATGGAGGAAAATCAGAAAAATGGCTAGGGAGTAAGAAAAATACAATGTCATAAGGGCTTAATCTAGGGTGGTAGATGCAAGAAGCAGATGCAAGAGATATGTCTGAGTTAGATTCCACTGATTTTAATAATTGATTAAGTTGATTTTAGAAAAAAGGAACCCCCCAGAATGAAGATACGTAATCTTGGGCTTTTGAGCACAGATGACCATAAAAGCAGATGGACTAGACTATTTTTTAAAATAACTCAGGAAGAGAGGATTTAGGGGAGGAGAGAAATGAAAGAATATCCTTAAAGACTTAGACAAGCTAATGTTGGAGTTCAGAAGGGTTTCTAGTTAAAGATATCCAAGGTATAGCTAAAAATAGAGATTTCAATCTCAAGGGAGGATCGGAAAACAGAAGCGAAGAGTTTTGAATCATTTTAAAAATAATTGTTAAGTTCACCAAAAAAATGGATAAAATGACTAATGAATAGGATAGAGAAAAGTACACCAATTTTAGAGGATGGAAGGTGAAAAATAAGTCAGTAGAAAAAGCAAAAAGAACCAGAGAGCTAGAGGGAGTATCAGGATGAGGCAATGTCATAAAAATCAAGAAAGAAAACATTTCAAGAAGAAAAAATCAATAAGGGATAATACAACAGAGAATCTGGAGGAGTGGAAGGATAAAGACTAATAAAACTAACAAAAACCATTGATTGAATCACTTGCTGATGTGAGAGAACCGTTTCAGTGAAAGGTTGAGGACAAAAGCAAGAGAAGACTAATGAGGGAGTTCAGGTACAGTTCATTGCCTACTCTTAAGAAATTTTTATGTGTGGTGATAGGTAGGGATTCTGTTTCAATCTTCTGCATGTGATCAGCCAGTTTTCCCCGCACCATTTACTGAATAGGTTCTCCTCTCCCCAGTGGTTGTTGTTGGAGGCTTTGTCAAAGATGAGTTGGTTCAGAAATTCAGACTTTGCTTCTGGAATCTCTATCTTGTTCCTTTGGTCCATATACCTGTTCTCGTACCAATACCAGGTTGTTTTGATTACTGTAGCCTTACAGTAAAGTTTGAAGTCTGGAAGTGTGATACCTCCTGTTTTGTTTCTTTTGCTAAGGATTGTTTTGGTTATTCGTGGTTGTTTATGTTTCCATATGAATTTCTATATTGTCATTTCCAGGTCTGAGAAGAATGATGTTGGTAATTTAATGGGTATCGTGTTGAAACTGTAGATTGCCTCTGGTAGGATGGACATCTCAACAATGTTGATTCTTCCTATCCATGAGCATGGAATATTTTTCCATTTGTTTGTGTCTTCTTGGATTTCTTTGAGCAGTGTTTTATAGTTCTCATTGTAAAGGTCTTTCACTTCTCTGGTTAGGAAGATGCTAAGGTATTTCTTTTTTCTCTTTTTTTGTGGCTATTGTGAATGGGATTGTGTTTTTTATTTGGTTCTCTGCCTGTTTGTTGTTGGTGTATAAAAATGCAACTGTTTTTTGCACATTTATTTTGTGCCCTGAGACTTTGCCAAAGTCCTTTATCAGTGTAGGCAGGTTTTTGGCAGATTATTTTGGATTTTTGAGGTATAGGGTCATATTGTCAGCAAAGAGGGATAACTTGACTTTCTCTTTTCCTTTATGGGTACCCCGATCTCCTTTTTTTGACAAATTGCTCTAGTTAGGATTTCAAATACTTTGTTGAACAAGAGGGGTGAGAGTGGACAGCCTCGCCTCATTCCAGTTTTCAAGGGAAATGTTTCCAGTTTCTGTTCATTTAGCAATATGCTAGCTGTGGGTTTATCATACATGGTGCTTACTATTTTGAGGTATGTTCCTTCTATACCTAGGTGTTTAGTGTTTAACTCTAAATGGATCAAAGGCCTAAACATAAAACCTCAAACTATAAGAATCTTAGAAAATGCAGGAGACACTCTTATGGAAATTGGAACTGGCAACCAATTCCTGATCAAAATCCCAAGTGCCCATACCATAAAAGATAGAGAAATGGGACCCTAGCAAACCGACAAGTTTCTGCAAAGCAGAAGAAACCAATCAGGAGAGTGGGGAGACAGCCTACAGAATGGGAAAAAATGTTTTCCAAATGTATATCTGACAAAGGCCTAACATTAGGATCTACAAGGAACTCAAACTTGCTGAAAGGAAAAAATCAAACAGCCCCATTAAAAAAATGGGCAAAAGATATGAATGGACATTTCTCAAAAGAAGATATACAGGTAGCCAACAGACACATGAAAAAGTGCTCAGCCCCACTAATCATCAGAGAAATGCAAATCAAAACCGTATTGAGATACCACCTAACCCCATTAAGAATGATCATCATTAATAAAACAAACAACATCAAATGCTGGCGAGGATGCAGAGAAAAATGAATGCTTCTACACTGCTGGTGGAAAGGCAAACTAGTCCAACCTCTGGAAGACAGTGTGGTGATTTCTGAAAGAACTAGAAATTGACCTTTCGTAAGACCCAGCAATCCTCCTACTGGGAATATAACCAGAGGAACTCAAGTCATTCTACCCAAAAGATACCTGTGCATGCATACTTGCTGCAATCCTATTCATAATAGCAAAAACATAGTACCAACCAAGCTGCCCATCGAAGCTGGACTGGATTTAAAAAATGTGTTACATATACATGATGGAATATTATGCAGCCATAAAGAAAGACAACCATATGGACTTCACAGCAACTTGGAGGGATTTAGAGTCTATCATACTCTGATCAGGGCACAGCTGCAGGGTTTATACTTAGAAAAGAGAAAAAATAAGTCTTTCTAATATAGGGATAAGATCAGAAGAAGGGGAAAGCAAAGAATAACTTTATAGCAGAGAACGTATAAGGTCCTGTCATTTAAATTCTAACTCTCAATAAATAGATGGGAGTAGATGGATGACCATGTAGTCCTGGCTTACCCAAGACTTTTCCAGTGCTAACACAGACCTTTGGCCCAGGGTAAATAGGGCAAAATGCTTGGTAACCATAATTTTGTATCAATTGAGTGTTGCTGTAGTAGCATGGATTAGTATCTTTTTGAGATTAAGGACAAAAATGTTAGGTAATTTTTATGAGGAAACTTGACAGGAATTAATCAGAGATGGATACAAAGATAATCAAAAGTAATGAACTGTCTTGTTAGACAACAGAAATTTGTTGTGCCAGTCATCAGGGTGTCCTCTGCTTAGGTTCATGTTCAGCAGCCCAAAGCATGGACTAAGAAAGCAAAGGAATGAATCTTGTAGTGCGAGTGATCTCTCACTTCTGGATCTTATCTCTCTGTCTCCTTGGAAGGCCCTTTCATGGAACCTGCTCTTGCAAGATCATGAGTGACATTCTTATTTTTAAATAGAGTAGTTGTACTACTCAAAATAGCAAAAACATGGAACCAACCATGCTGCTCATAGAAAGTGGACTGGATTTTTTTAAATGTGGTACATATACATGATGGAATATTATGCAGCCATAAAGAAGGAAAAATTATGAACTTCACAGCAACTTAAATGGATTTCTGTTTCTGTGATAGATCATACTCAGTGATCTATCACAAAAACAAAGAACTGAGTACCACATGTTCTCACTTATAAGCAGATGCTGAAAATTTATCATAATGCTATAAGAAATGGATTGACAGTAGTAGAACAGTACCAGAGAAGGGAATGAGAAGGGGCACAAAACATCAATAAGGGTACCTAATCCAAAACCAGGTGAAGCGGGGACCAAACGGAGGCCCAAACTTCATCTGTACAATGACCACTTATGTATCTAACCCTGAATTGTACCCTACATCTTAAAAATAAAATTTTTTTAAAAAAGAAAAAAAATGGAGTAGTTGCTTGTAAGCATCCCATTCTGTGAGATCTCTATGTCATTTGTCACAGTTGTCCACTCCTTTCTGGCAACATATTGTTTTCCCAATGTTTTGCAAACTTGGCCCATAATCATGCCTGGGTTCACCTTCCCTAAGGATCAGTCAACTTCACTTTTTGCTTTATGGTCTCTCTCCATTGCTTCTTAATGCAGAACACATAAAATTCAATAAGTCTAAAACCAAATTATTTATTCTAAGACCCATTTTTTCTTTTACCCATTCAGCACCATGATTCACTTAATATCTAAACCAGAGACCTAGGAATCATCAGTTTATCCTGTCTCTTCATCTTCCAATATTAAATTGATCACTTCTTTATTTTAAAACAATTTGCCTTACATCTCTCATGTTTTTCTCTTTCTTACTGGCACTGCTCCAATTTATTCTGTAACTTCTCAACTGGACCTACATAATCAAGAGCCTGAGGCAAGGATTGAAGTACTGACACTTAGTTAGAAGGTGGAAGTTAAGAAAGAAGAGGATGAAGAAAAAAAGAAGGTGAGGAAAGACTTGAAATAGTGCATGACTGACCCATCCAGCTAGCGTTTTACAACAAATGTAAAGAAACCCATCGCATCTCTCAGCAGTGTGCTTACTCAGCAAACAGGACTTTCTATAAGGTTGCAAAAAAAGCTATTCTTTATAGGCACGCCTGGCCTGAGGTTTTTAATTATTGGAGGTTAAGGAGTTTGCTTGGCTTGTTATAGGTAATGCACATAGATTAAGTTTGTTTTCAAACTGAGAAAGATGTCATATATGATATCATGGTGTATGTGAGCTAGAAGACTTTGAAGAATTTTCTGCAGGAGAGTTTCTGACCCTGAAAATTTCTCACTGTCTTCCTTCTTCTCAAGGACACATTCCTATCAAAATATGATTCTGGGCCCTATATCTTCATATCTTGATGACAGCTGATACAATAGGTCATAGCATTCTGGGAAGCTATTCAGAGATGGCAAGAGAAAGCTCAACTCCATATGGAAGTGAAGTCAACTAAAAGAATCCCAGTTCATCTTCCCAAAATTGTCTGTTACCATTCCAATACCACCTAACATGAGCAGTGTGACAGAGATGAGTCAGGATGGAAATAGACAGCAGTTTTAATCAGTTGTAGTTAAAATATCTTACTTTTGAAAATTTTATGAAAACATAACAACTTTCAAACACACTGATAGGACCTCTCCTCTGTTCATGTAATTGATGGGCCCTGGAGAATTATTAGCTTAGCCACAGATCTCCACCAGTGCACCAAGGTTATGGTCAATACTTAGAGCAAGGCTGTCCTGCATTCATTTATAGAACTTGTAGTGTGGCTATATTAAAAGTCTCATGGTTCCTAAGAGCATCTTATTTTTTCATGCCTTTACACAGGATGCTGCTTCTCTCTCTCAGGAAAGTTTTCCTTATCCTTGCTTATGGCTCACCCAGTTTATGGGAGGGGGGCAAAAAACCACTGAAATTATCTTTTGGAAGACAGGTCCCTTGTAGTACAGGCTTCCCTCTTTAGTTATGTGTTCTAGGACTCCATTGGCATCAGTGTAGCTGCTAGCATTGTGAGAAACTGCATTGAACTTCAGCGATTTTTTTTTGAGATTCTTTCAATATGTCTGCCCATTTCAAGATAGGTGGTTTTCAAGTTCACTTGCCTACACTGCACTGTTTTTGACCAAAAATAGTATGACCCCTGTGCCAAAAATAGTATGACCCCTATTCACCTGATCTTGTCCCAAGTAACATTTTTTTTTTTTTTTTGTATTCCCAATGAAAAAATCCTCTAAAAAAGAAAGTTTACTGATATGGAAGAGGTGAAACAAAAAATGGCAGAAGCACTAAAAGGCATCAAAATTGATGAGTTTAAAAACTGTTTTGAGCAACGGAAAATGTATCTTGATAGGTGTATTGCACCAAATGGAGAATACTTTGAAGGTGACTGAAGTTTAAAGATATAAGAATAAATACACAATTTTTAATAAATAAATTCTGTTTTTAAACATCTCTCCTCATAGTTTTCCTTTTCTACGGAGTTTTCCCTGGTAGCCTGTAAACATAGCCCACTTCTTTGTGCCCCTAAAGCACGTGGTGTCTACCATTAATACTGTACTTACTGATTCAATAATTAGAAGCATGTTGAGCATCTCCTACATGCCTGACATTATACTAGGATATGGCAGCAAACAGAAAAAATTCTGTGACCTCATGGAATTTACCTTCTAGCGGATGAAGGCAGACAACAATCAAAGATGTAAGTAAATGTGTAATATTGTGGTTTCCAAAGGAGAGATTAAAAGTTTTGGGAAAGGACTGGCTATTTTATTAACAATCATTAGAAAAGAGCTTTTAAAAAGTGAAGTTTTAAACCATTTTATATGTGAATGAAGAGCTTTCCAGTTGGAAGGAATAACAGAGGTTCCCAAGGTGGAAATATGTTTGGTGAATATGTAGCTAATAGGTTTGGGGTTTAAAGAATAACAGAGAGGCCAGTGCTGTTGGAGAAGAATGAAAGAGGAGGAAAGAAGGACAATATGGAGTCAGAGGGACAATCAGGTAGGTTCTTAAAGCCCTGTCTACATTGCGAAGACCTTGACTTTTACTCTGAATTAGTTGAGAAACCAGGGCAGTTGTGAGCTAAAGATCGAAGTAAAGTGACTACAATTTAAAACCATTCCTCTGTTGAAAATAAACTGTGGATACAAGAGCAAAAATTATAGCTTGTCTTTGAGTTAAAGGTAAAGAGGAAATACTATGTTAAAGTTGGCAACAGTCTCTTAGAAAGAAAATGTTTGTTCAGAAAAATAAAGCCCTCAGGACAAGGTCAAAGTGGGATAAGACAAACATGGAGAAAGCTGAATTGTTCCATATAATAGGGCTGGAGAAAAGTTATGCTCTAGGGCATATATAAGTAAGAAATTAATGAATAGGGAGCCTTTGGACAGAGTGGGACAGCCCCAAGGATAGAAAGTAGGACATTCAGAAATAAAGTCAGCTGGTAAAAAAATGCCCTGTAGTGGGAAAAGGAACTCACATAAAGAAAAATGTAAATATCCAGTTTTAGATCATCTAATACACTTTTACACAATATGGCTGTAAGGCCGGAGGTACCAGAGGGTTGGGCGGGCCTCAACAAGATGGCTCCAACCCAGACCAGGAGAACAATGGGCGACAGTGAGCCAGCAAAAATGAGTAACCGGAACTAAGACTCCAGCCGCAAAGCCAGCCAGTACCTGTTACAGCGACTCTAGCAACCCCATTCAGCCAATCGCCAGCAGACGTGACAGCTGTCCCAACCAGTGATTGCTCTCCCTGACCCCCTCACAGCTTTCTCAGTGTGCCCTTTATGAACCCATCGCCCATCTTGCTAGGCGCAACTTCTCTGGCCCACAGCTACATGCACCGGTAAACCTCGCCCGGGATTGCGCTAATAAATTTTTCTTGGCTCCTTTGTTGCCGTTTCGCCTGGTCTGGTTTTGTTTACCTTACAATGGCAATTTCTTCCAAATCTTCAGAAAATAAAAATTCTGGGGGAGGACCAAGATGGCCAACTACAGACATGGAATGACTGTCACTCTCAGCAAAGTAGTCTAAAAGGGTAGAAGCTGGTGCTTTGAGGATTTGCCTGGAAATCCAAGGTGAGGTTTATCAGACAGACACCTGGGGACTCAGAGAATAAACAGCTTCAAGACCCAGCCTTCTCTAAAATTGGTCCTGACACAGGATGGGAAGAGTTCACCTGGTGAAGGAAACAGTAAGTGAACCGGAAAGTTTTCAGACACTTCTCGGGAACCTCTGCAGTCCTAGCCAAAATCCAGGTCCTCCCCCTTGCATGCCTTCCTGCACCGACTAGATGCAGACAGCTATCTGTAATTGGGACAGAGTTACCAGCTGGATCCACATGTGGCCCTAGAGGACTCCAGTTCCCAGTGATAGCGGGTGCCAGCAGCTCCAAATCCCCACCCCCAGAAGCTTTACAGGGGACACACGGTGGGCATGGTGTGCACCACATGGGCACTGCCCCAACTCCAGACCCAGCCAGGGTGATGTGTTCAATTTGAAGACATTTCGCCAGTGGTGCCAGCACCCATCCTGGCCCCAGTTCAGGGCTGTATATGCAGCCTGCCCTCAAGGAGCCACCATCACTGCCACTGACACTCCCATGGAGCAAAGCCAGCACTAGGAGTCTGTGCACCTCTGTGCAGCACCACAGTAGTGGCCCTGCCCACTTGTGGCCTGAGGAAGAAACACTGGGTCTCTTGTGGCAAGGCAGTGACCTATCTTCTACTTCTGTATAAGAGGAGCAGACTCTTCTAAATAAGAGGAGGCTACTTTAAGCTAACCAAAACACCTGTGCCAGAGTTGATCCATGGGGCCTCTCCTGGGCACCCACCAATCCTGCTGGTGAGATCTGGTAAGTGGAGGAAGATGCCAGAGCTCCTGACCAGTCAGGGCCCATAGCACTAGTGCCAGAGAGAGGAGAAAGCACCTAACCTCCAGGAAAGGACGTGTCCTTTCCTTGCCAGACCACACCAGTGAAGCAGTACCAACAGATCCCCCCTTCCAGCTCACCATCCGCCCGGCCACCTCTGCCCCTTCTACAGGGGTACCAGTGGAAGGAGATCACATAAGAAAACAACACAGACTGTTACCCCAATAATAGCAACTTTAACAAATAAAAAATGACAAAACAACAAATAAGAAGAGACTGCCCTCAAAGATGAGGAAGAACCAGTGAAAAAAACAGCAGCAATCTTCCAAACCTAAAGGATTCACAAGAATTCTTCTCAGAACCTATTCAGAATGACCTGTCTCCAATAATAGACATAGAATTCAGATTATGGGTGGCAAAGAGACTCAACAAAATCTAGGAGAAAGCATACACCCAAACCAACCAGGACACACATAACAGGAAGTGACATGATCTGGCCATTCTAAGAAAGAACCAAACTGAATTTCTGGAAATGAATAATTCCCTCCTGGAATTTAAAAAGCATAACAGTAGAATCTACCAGGTGGAGGAAAATATCTCAGAGTTTGAACACTGAATTATTGACCTAGCTGCAGAACAAAGGGTGTGACCAGAAGAAGCCAAGGAAGATCCAGCCAGAGAAGGGCAGTGGTGAGTGCTGAGTTGACCCGACTCCCTTCCCCCAGCAACCCTCTAAATGTCAGACCCACATGGTTGGGGTACATCCAGAAGGAACCTGGATGGCACCCACACTGGAAGGATCCTACTGTAGGATGAGCTTGACTGGTGCACCTGCCACCAACACCTGGGAAAGAGGCAATCTGGCACCGCCTCCCCAGAGGAAATTCCCTTTGGCCACACGGAGAGAGGGAGGGTGGAAGTGAAATGGGCCACATGCTAGAGAGATTGGAAACAAGTGAACATTCCCACCCTACCCCCTGCACCAACCAACAATCACACTCGGCAGGAGACAGAAAATCTAGCCTGGCAGACTTACCTGTGAGTAGTTGAGAGGAAGAATTGCAGAACCTGCCACAAGAGGTTGCTCAGTGCTCAGAATTTTCTTTTTCTTACTTTGTTTTTTGTTGTGTGTGTATTTGTGTTTGTTTTTGGTTTTCTTTTTTGTTTTGTTTTGTTTTTCTTTTGTGTGTGTGAATGTGTTCATTTTGCAGTTTTCCTCTTTTTTGTTTTTCTTTTTGTGTGTGTGAGTGCTCATTTTGCAGTTCTCCCCTTTTGTTTGTTTGTTTTGTTTGTTTTTTCTTTCTTTCTTTCTACTTTTCTCTGTTCTCTTCATTTCTCTTACTTTACCTTAGACTCGGGGGTACACATACATATCCATTGCATCAACATATTGTGTGGTGGTTGGAAGTGGGTCTCAGGGGACCCATACCCCAGTCAGTGAACACTGTGACCTGCAGGTAGTTCATGAATTGTAGCTCCCCATCTTCTACCTTATTTGACTCTCAAAACTAAAAACAGCACCGTTTCTGACCCCCAGCCCTGTTTCAAAGTAGAACAAATTCAGGGAAGGCTAGGAAGGGATAGGGAGCTGAGAAAACAACATAAGTGAAAGGATAGGGAGCTGAGAAAACAACATAAGTGAAAGCCTCTCCCACTACCATTAGAATAACAGAATTAAAGAGAAAGGAAAGAGATCCGTCACAAATGGGAAAAGTCAATAGAAGATCACAGGTAACCCCCAGAGGACCAGAGAAACAATGCCCAAAAAAATGAGACCTCAGAGCCCAAACAATGGAAATCAACCAAAATTGGCCTCAGAACACAACAGAGATCAAGGAGTGGATGGAAAGAGTGAGCAAGAATCAAGAAAGACAAGAAGAAACACTGAAATAAATTGTAACAGAGATTTTAGGGCCATAAAAAACTCTATCCAAGAAACAAACAGCAAGCTGACAAGCAAGGAAAGTAGAATTAACCAAACAGAGGAAAGAATCTCAAGCTCGAAGACCAAAATGTGGAATTGACCCAACCTGTTAAAAACATAAAAAGAAAATTCAAAAAGAAGGAGCAAAGCCTCCAAAGATGTGTGATTATATCAAAAGTCCAAACTTTCACCTGGTCAGTATCTCTGAAGCAGAAGAGGAAACAGAGAACACCTTAGAAAAAGCATTCCATGAGGTTATCTAGGAAAACTTTCCCCATGTCACCAGAGATGCAACCATCCAAACACAAGAGACTCAGAGAACCTCCACAAGGCATAAAATAAGAGGACAAACCCCTAGACACATAGTAATATGCTTACGCAAATAAGTATAAAAGAAAAAAAATCCAAAAGACAGCAAGAGAGAAAAGTCAGATGTCCTATCAAGGAATACCAATCAGAATAGCACCAAAATTATTGGCAGAAACACTACAAGTTAGAAGGGATTAGAACTTAATTTTCAAAGTTCTCAAAGAAACATTTCCAACCAAAAATTTTCTACCCAGCTAAGCTAAGCTTTATCAGCAATGGAGAATTAAAATCCTTCCCAGACATCCAAGCCTATGAGAGTATGCTACTTCCACTTTGCAAGAGTATAGGCAACACAGAATCAACAGAGAATACATAACAACTACCAACTTGAAAATACACATATATATTAACACAAAAGTTAAAGGAAAACAAAACAGCCTTATAAGAACCTTAGGACAAGGATAAACTGTGGCATTTCAATAACTGACCTGAAGATGAATGAACGGAATGCACCACTGAAAAGACATAGAATCAAAAACTGGATAAAAAAAGCAGGACCCAACAATGTGCTGCTTCCAGGAAATACATCTCACTACAAAGGACATCCAAAGACTCAAAGTCAGAGGATGGAAAATAAACTTTCAAGCAACCAGAACACAGAATAAGGCAGGGATGGTGATCTTAATATCAGACAAAACAACATTCAAGCTATCAAAAATTTAAAAAGATACAGAAGGATACTACAAAATAACAGGCTTAATCCATCAGCAAGAAATATACAACCCAAACATATGCATCCAACACTGGAGCATCAAGATTTATAAGCAACTATTAAGTAAACCAAAAGAGGATATTGACTCTGACACTATTATAACTGATCACTTAAATACCCCACTGACAATCATAGATAGACCATCAAGGCAAAAAACTAATAAGGAGATCCAGAATTTCAATTTGATATTTGACCAAATAAATATAATAAATATCTACAGAACACTCCACCCAACAATCACAAAATGTACATTCTACTCGTCACCACATGGAACATACTTCAAGATCAACCACATTCTCTATAATAAATCATAGATAAGTTCCATAAGACTGAAATAATACCATGAATCTTCGCTGACCACAGTGGAATGAAGATTAATATCACCACCAAGAGGATCCCCCAAAACAAGCAAAGATATGGACACTAAACAGCATACTGCTGAATGACTCCTGGATCAACATGGATATCAAGACAGAAATTAAACAAATAGAAACAAAGACAGACCTTACCAGAACCTCTAAGATGCCATGAAAACAGTACAAGAGGGAAATTTACAACTATACACACACACATCAAGAAAACAGAAAGTTCACAAGTAAATAACCTAACAACCCACCTAAGGGAGCTGGTAAGGCAAGACCACCAAAGTCCTAACTTCAGCAGTAGAATCTAGATCACCAAAATAAAGGTCCAACTATAGGACATAAAGACAAAAATATCACAGAAAAAAAAATCAACAAAACAAAAAGCTGGTTCTTTGAAAGAATAAATAAGATTGATGGGCCACCCAGTCAGATTGACCAATTAAAAGAGAATAAGGTGGCTCAGCCTGTAATCCCGCGCCTTTGGGAGGCTGAGGTGAGTGAATTACCTGAGCCCACGGGTTCGAGACCCGCCTGGGCAATTTGACGAGCCCTCACCTCTACAATAAATTTTAAAAATTAACCAGGTGTGGTAGTGCGTGCCTATAGTTCCAGCTGCTTTGAAGCCTGAGGTGGAAGGATCGCTGGAGCCCAGCAGGTCAAGACTGCAGTGGCCAGGAGTGGCCACTGCACTCCAGTCTGGGCAACAGAGTGAGACTCCAACTCAAAAAAAAAAAAAGGAGAGTAAAAGTCCAAACGAACACAATTAGAAATGCAAAAGACGAAGTCACAACTGACCCCAAAGAAATTAAAAAGATTATCAGTGATTACTATGCACACCTGTACAGAAAAAAATTGAAAACTTAAATGAAATGGAGAACTTTCTAACATCACACAATCTCCCAAGTTTGAAACAAGAAGAAATTGAAATCCTAAATAGACCAACAACGGCCCAGAATATTGATGCATTATAAGAAAGATACATACCCAAAAATCCCTGGGCAAAACGACTTCCCAGATGAATTCTACAAAACATACAATGAGGAGCTGGTATCAGACCTATCAAAAGGACTCCAGGCAATAAAGAAAATGCAATTCTCCACAAATCATTTTATGAAGCTAACGTCACACTGATACCCAAACCTGGAAAAGATCCAACAAGGAAAAAGAGTTACAGACCAATCTCCCTGATGAACATAGATGTAAAAATTCTCAACAAGATTCTAGCAAATTGAATTCACAACACATCTCAAAAACCATCCACCATGACCAAGAAGGCTTTATCCCTGGTATGCAGGGCTGATTCAACATCCTCAAGTCTATAAATAAAATTCAATGCATCAACAGATGTCAAAACAAGAACCACATGATTATATTATTAAATGCAGAACAAGGTTTAAAAAAAATCCAGCATCCCTTCTTGATAAAAATCCTTGATCATCTAGGTGCAGAAGGAACATTCCTCAAAATAGTATGAGCCATCTACAATAAACCCACAGTCAGCACATTGCTAAATGGACAGAAATTAGAAGCATTTCTACTGAAAACAGAAATAAGACAAGGTTGTCCACTCTCACCACTCCTGTTTAACATAGTGTTGGAAGTCCTAGCTAGAACAATCAGGCAAGAGAAGAAAATCATGGGTATCTAAATAGGAAAAGAGGAAGTTAAACTCTTCCTCTTTGCAGATTAAGTGATCCTATTCCTTGAAAATTCAATGAAGTTCGTCAAAAACCTCCTTGCACTGATAAATGACTGTGGCAATGTCTCAAGGTTCAAAATCAACATGCAAAAGACAGTTGTATTTCCATGTACCGACAACAAGCAGGCAGAGAACCAAATAAAAAGCACAATCCCATTCACTATAGCCAAACACACAAAATAAAATACCTTGGCATTAGCCCAACCAGAAAACTGAAAAACCTTTACAATAAAAACTACAAAACATTGCTCAAAGAAATCCAAGAAGACACTAACAAATGGGAAAATATTTTATGCTCAAGAATAGGAAGAATCAACATTGTTAAGATGTCCATCCTACCAAAGGCAATCTATAGATTCAATGCAATGCCCATTAAATTACAAACATCATCCTTCTCAGACCTGGAAATGACAATGTGGAAATTCATGTGGAATCATAAACAACCACAAATAGCCAAAACAATTCTTAGCAAAAGAAACAAAGCAGGAGGTATCCCACTTCCAGACTTCAAACTTTACTATAAGGCTACAATAATCAAAACTGCCAGGTATTGGTACAAGATCTGGCAAAAGGATCAATGGAACAGGATAGAGATTATGGAAGCAAGACCTCAATTTCTCAACCAGCTCATCTTCAACAAAGCCTCTACCACCAATCACTAGGGATAGAAGAACCTATGCAGTAAATGGTGCTGGAAAAACTGGTTGACCACGTGCAGAAGATTGAAACACAACCCCTACTTATTACAATACACAAAAATCAAATCTAAATGGATCAAAGACCTAACCATAAAACCTCAAACTATAAGAATCTTAGAAAACACAGGAACTACCCTTATAGAAATCAGAGTAGGCAATCAATTCCTGATCAAAACCCCAGATGTCCATGCCATAAGAGATAAGAGAGACAAATGGGACCTCATTAAACTGAAAAGCTTCTGCCAGGCAAAAGAAACCATCAAGAAAGCAGGGAAACAGCCCACAGGATGGAAAAAATACTTGCCAACTGTATATATGACAAAGACCTAACATCCAGGATCTGCAAGGAACTAAAAATGTTGAAAGGAAAAAACAAACAGCCCCATTAAAAATGGGCAAAAGACATGAACAGCCATTTCTCAAAAGAAGAGATATGGGCAGCTGCAGACACATGAAAAAGTGCTCAGCCTCACTAATCATCAGAGAAATGCAAATCAAAACCACACTGAGATACCACCTAACTCCAGTAAGAATAACCATTATTAATAAAACAAAAAACAACAGCTACTGGTGAGGATGTGGAGAAAAGGGAATGCTTCTACACTGTTGATGTGAATGCAAACTAGTCTAACCTCTATGGAAAGCAGTATGGAGATTTCTAAAAGAACTAGAAATTGACCTTCCATATGACCCAGCAATTCCTCTACTGGGAATATACACAGAGGAACTCAAATCATTCTACAAAAAAGAATTTGTACATGCATGTTTACTGCAGCACCACAAAAGCAAAATCATGGTACCAACCATGCTGCCCAACAAAACTGGACCGGAAAAAAAATGTGGTACATAAACACAGTGGAATATTGCACAGCCATAAAGAAAGACAAACATATGGACTTTGCAGCAACTTGGATGGATTTAGAGTCTATAAAATTCAGTGATCTATCACAGAAACAAAGAACTGAGTACATGTTCTCATAAGTGAACCCTGAACATTTACCATAATACTAGAAGAGAGGGATTGACAGTAGCGGAATACTGCTGGGGTGGAGGGACACAACATCAACAAGGGTACCTGATCTCCAGCCAGGCAAAGTGGGGACTAAAGGGAGGTCCAAACTTTACCTCTATGATGTCCACTTGTATACCTAATTCTGAATTGTACTCCACACCTTTTAAATAAAATATTAAAAAATTTTTGGAAATCATATGATTATTTTGACAGATGAAGAAAAATCATTTGATAAAATCCAGCATCACTTTATGATAAAACCTTCAATACAATAGGCATAGAAGGAACATTACTCAAAATAATAAAAGCCATATGTGACAACCCCACAGCCAGTGTCATCCTGAGTGAGGAAAAATTAAACACATTCTCCAAGAGCTGGAACAAGACAATCATGTCCACTTTCACAACTCCTCTTCAACATAGTGCTAGAAGTCCTAGCCAGAGCAATCAAGCAAGATTAAGAAATAAAGCACTCCCAAATTGGAAAAGAAGAAACTAAATTATCTCTGTGCATCAACAATATGATTTTATAACTAAAAAATCCTAAAGACTCCTCCAAAAGAATCCCAAACTTGACAAATAAATTCAGTAAAATCTCAGGATACAAGATTAACACACATAAATCAGTAGCACTGCTTTACACCAATAGTTTCTAAGCTAATAGTCAAATCAGTAATTCACTTCAATTTGCAATAGCTGCCAAAAAGTTAAAATACACAGGAATATACTTAACCAAGGAGATGAAAGACCTCTACACGGAGAACTACAAAATACTGATGAAAGAAATTGTAGAGGACACAAGCAAATGGAAAAATATCCTATGCTCATGGGTTGGAAGAATCAAAAGTGATAAAATTACTATATTCCACAAAGTAATTTATAGATTCGACACACTCCCCTATCACACTACCAACATCATTTTAACAGAATTAGAAAAATAAATTGTAAAATTTATACGGAACCAAAAGAAGAGCTAAAACAATCCTAAGCAAAAAGGACAAAATCAAAGGCACCACATTACCAGGCTTCAAATTATGTTACAAGGCTATAGTAACCAAAACATCATGGTACTGGTACAAGAGCAGACACGTGAACCAAAGGAGCAGAATAGAGACTCTAGAACAAACCCAGATACCTACAACTAACTCATCTTCGACAAAACAGATCTAAACACACATTAGGGAAAGAACGCCCTATGCAACAAATGGTACTGAGAAAATTGTATAGCTACAAGCAGAAAAATGAACCTTGATCACTCTCTCTGCCCATATACAAAAATTAACTCAAGATGGATTAAAGAAGTAAGTGTCATACCTGAGATCATGACAATTCTAGAAAAAAACCTAAGAAAAACTCTTCTGAACATTGGCCTAGGAAAGAATTTATAGCCAGGGCTCCAAAAGTAAATGCAACAAAAATAAAAACAGCTGTTCATATTACCTATGGCAACCTACAGATTCAACACAAGGCACAATTCAACACTAACAAACTACCAGCAACATTTTTCACAGATCTGGAAAAAACAATATTTAAATTCATATAAAAGCAAAAAAGAACTCAAATAGCTAAAGCAATTTCTCGCAAAAAGAACAAAGCCAGTGACATCACACTTACAGATTTCAAGCTTTACTGCAAGGCTACAGTAACAAAGATAACATGGTACTGGTACTAAAGTAGACATATAGACCAATGGAACAGGATAGAAAACCCAGAAATAAAACCAAAGACCAACTAACTCATTGCTTTGACAAAGCAAACAAAAAAAAAATGAAGAAAAGAAACCTTATTAGGAAATGGTGCTGGGGAAACTGGCTAACTACATGCAGAAGAATGAAACTGATCCGCTATCTATCACCATATATAAAAATTAACTCAAAATGAATTGAAGACTTAAATGTGAAACCTCAAACTATAATATTAGAAGAAATATAAAATTAAGACTGGGTTCGGTGGCTCAGTCTGTAATCCCAGCACTTTGGGAGGCCGAGGTGTGTGGATTGCCTGAACCCGCAGGTTCGAGACCCGCCAGGGCAACTTGGCAAGATCTTGTCTCTATAATAAATAAAAAATTAGCTGGGCATGGTAGCAGGTGCCTGTAGTTCCAGCTTGGAAGACTGAGGCTGAAGGATCCCCAGAGCCCAGCAGATCGAGGCTGCAGTGGCCGGGAGCATGCCACTGCACTCCAGTCTGGGCTAGGGAGTGATACTCCAACTCAAAAAAAAGAAAGAAAGAAAATATTAGAAGAAATTCTAGGGAATACCCTCATGAACATCAGCCTACACAATAAATCCATGGTCAGGTCCTCAAAAGCAAATACAGCAAAAGCTAAGATTGATAGGTGGGACCTTATCAAGCTAAAACATTTCTGCACAGCAAAAGAAATCAGCAAAAGAGTAAAAAGACAGTTGATTGGAAAAAATATTTGCAAGGTATGCATTCAACAAAGGCCTAACATCCAGGATCAATAAGAAACTTGAGCAAATTGACAAGAAAAAAATAATAACTCAATTAGAAAGTGAACAGATCTTCTTAAAGAAGGACCTTCTTAAAGGACATGAACAGATCTTCTTAAAGAAAAACATACAAGCAACCTACAATCATGAAAAAATGCTTAGCATCACCAATCATCAGAGAAATGAAAATAAATACCACAGTGAGATATTATCTCACACCAGTCTGGAAGTCCACTTATAAAAAGTCAGAAACAACAGATGTTGATGAGACTGCAGAGAAAAGGAAATTCGTATACACTGTTTGTGGGAAGGAAAGTTAAATTCAACATCTGTGGAAAGCAGTTTGGAGATTTCTCAAAGAACTAAAAATAGAGTTACTCAGCAATCCTATTTCTGGGAAATGCCCAAAGGAACACAAATCACTTTACCAAAAACATACCTCCATTTATGCTTATGACAACACTATTCACAATAGCAAAAACATGGAACCAACACAGATGCCCATTGAATGAACTGGGTAAAAAAATGTGAGATATATATGTATTATGGAATACTATAGAGTCATAAAGAAGAACAAAATCATGGATTCAATTGGAAACCATCATTCTAAGTGAATTAACACAGAAACAAAAAACTGAATCTTGCACGTTCTCACTCATAGGTGGGCACTAAAAGTCGGACACACACAGCCACAACAGGAACAACAGACATTGGGCACTGCTAATGGAGGGAGGAAGGAAAGGATGTTAAGGGAAACAAAACCACCTAGTGGGCACTATGCTCACTATCGGGGCAGGGAGGGCTCATCAGAAGCCCAGGCCTCACCTTCACACAATGTAACAAATCCTCACATGTACCCCACTATTCTAAAATAAAATGAAAATAAAAAATATTTCAGCAACCATTTAAAAAAAAGTAAAGAAAAAGTCTAATACATTCAAATGTCTTGCATGAGTAGTGCTTTGAGGAAATGAAGAATAAGGACTGTATCATTTGAGGTTGGCTTGAGTGGAGAGGAGATCAGAAATAGAGGACAAGTGAGTACAGTCAACACAGAGAAAGTATAAACAGAAGCAAGAGAGGACCATAGAAACATTTTCATGAGAGAGATGCTGTGTATCTCATCATGGTAGGAAGGAATTCAAGACACTATTATTTACATAGTCAAGGAAGAGTAACAGTCCTACAGTGGAGTGGATGGAAGCTTGCAATAATCCAATATGTTCTCCAGGGTTATGTTTGTGTGTATAGTGTGTTGTATGTAATAACAAAGGGTGAAAATGAATGATGAGTCAACCAATGTCACAGAATAAAATTCATTTAAGAAATGAATTTTTATTTTTATTTATTTATTTTTTGTACTTGAGGTTTTTTTGTTTTTTTATTTTTTATTATTTTTTATTATAAAGATGTGGGGTACAATTCAGGGTTAGCTATACAAGCATTGATTATGCAGGTACCCTTGTTGATGAGGTATGCCCCTCCCTCCCCTAGTAGTTTCCCTCAACTGCCAATCCTACCCCCCACCTCCCCTGACAGTTTCCCATTACTGCCAAACACTTTCTTATAGTATTATAATTGTTCAAGGTCCGCTTATGAATGAGAACATATGGTACTCTGTTCTTTGTTGAGATACCACCTAACCCCAGTAAGAATGGCCATCATTAATAAAACAAACAACAACAGATACTGGCAAGGATGTGGAAAAAAGAAACGCTTCTACACTGCTGGTGGGAACGCAAACTAGTGCAACCTCTTTGGAAGAAAGTGTGGTGATTTCTGAAAGAACTAGAAATTGACCTTCCATATGACCCAGCAATTCCCCTATTGGCAATATACCTGGAGGAACTCAAATCGTTCTACAAAAAAGATACCTGCACACGTATGTTTGTTGCAGCTCTATTCACAATAGCAAAAACATGGAACCAACCATGTTGCCCATCGAAGCTGGACTATATAAAGAAAATGTAGTACGTATACACAATGGAATAGTATGCAGCCCTAAAGAAGGACAAATATGTGGACTTTGCAGCAATTTGGATGGATTTGGAGTCGATCATACTCAGTAATTTATCAAAGAAATGCATTTTAAAATAGCTAACCATGATTTTTTTATTGAGTAGCAAAAATATGTCTAATATGTAGATAAACAGTAATGTGCCACATAATTATGTTTCTATCAACAATGCACCACATATACAACAGTGGTCCCATAAGATTTCAATACAGAATTTTTACTATACTTTTTTGTGTTTAGATACACAAATACCATTGTATTACAGGGACATGCTCTTCAGGTTTATAGCCTAGGAGCAACAAGGTATACAATATAGCTTAGGTGTGTAGTAGGCTATACTACTTAAATCTATGTAGATACACTCTATGATGCTCACTATGACAGCAATCACCTAACGCTGCATTTCTCAGGACATATCCCTGTCATTGAGTGATGAATTACTATATATGAGCTTTGCAGTTCCATTATGCTTTTACTTTTTAGGCTAACATTTATTTTGAGCTTACTATGTTCCAAATCCTGTACTAACTTTATGACCTAGGTACCATAACTACCCCATTTTAAATATCAGAACACTGAGATTCAGATAAAGTAACTTGCTCAAAAATTTATAACCTAGTGGGGCAGAGCCAGGATTTGTATTCAGATTGAGGAGCCCAAGAACCTGTGCTCCTAATGATGCCCGCATATACCTCTCTATCACATGTCACACATCATTACATAATAGCTCACAAACATGCCATTAATTCCAAGCATGAAAGAATTCAATCTATCTGGGGAAAAATCCTTGATTGATACTAAAATGCACAATTGAAGGATGTTCAAACCTGTCAAAAAATTAACAAGTGTTTACCTTAAAGGAAATCTTAATATTGTAAAAGAGAAAAGGAATGGAGAAAGGAGCCTTGTACTACAGAATTAAAGAAAAGAAAAAGAAACTAGAGTCATTAAAGTTTTGAAGGTACATTAAGATATGTTTGGAACTCCATGACTTCACTATTGCTGTTTTACTGGTCTCAACCAGACACCGATACTACAGTTAATGAAGACTGGAGACAAGGGAACTGAAGGTTGAACAGTTCATGCAACAAATAAGAGGAGTTTTAGCCAATGTGTCTTGACTGAAGGCATGCATCTGTATATATGTGCTTTCTTACATCTGCTTCCAACATAAGTTCAAAATAATGTTTCAGCCATTGTGGGTTTGTGGAAGACTCACAATCATAATGTACATGATTAGACAAGCAAGAAAAGGGTAAACTGGCAAGAGGAGATTTAAAAAGGAGAGCTCTGAGATGCTGATAAAAACAAACCTGCATGGCATGTAAAAAAAAAAAATCTTTTACTAGAAAATACCACAGATTATAAAGTGAATTTAAAGAAATGAGGGGATTTTTGCCCTCAAAATACCTTTTTGTGGAAAAGAAAAAATAAAATTTAAGTAGTTTAAATTGTATACTATAATTAACTCTCTAAGGAAGGAATAAAAGAACTTTGAAAATTAATGGATGCCCAGTATATTAGGTATTTCTGTGACTGCTTGTCCCAAGGCTGGAGGCTTTCTTGTTTAGGTATCCTTTTCTCTCATTACAAGTTCAAGTAACATCACTGCATGTATTGTCAGACCCCAAGGAAATGCTGAAAATTATTTACTTATTCATCCAACAAATTGATTGGGCACATACTATGAATCCAACAAATTGATTGGGCACATACTATGAATCAAGTTAGTGCATGTGCCAAACTGGCTGTTAAATATTTTTAATATTATCCTTGTGAGCAATTACAGTATAATGTGGTATATTCTACATGAAAGCCACATATATGATGCCAAAGAAACAGAAAAGACATATATTGAATCTTAAATTGAAATGAAAATGATGAATAGCCTCGCCTATTCTTTGACACTCTCTTTAAATATACTAGCTCATGGTGGTATTTATGACGTAACATAGACTTTTAAGGTTGGAAGGGGCCCTAGAAATTAGCTAAACCAATCTCCTGGCTCTACAGAGAATGAGATGAAATCACAAAATGCTTCAGTGACTTTTCCCAAGCACCGACCTAGTTAAGATCAGAAAAGAATGAGAACCCCGATCTTCTCATTTCTAGTCCCAAAATTCTTAGAACTGCTATCCTGCAAATCAGTAATGCACACTGTTGTCCCTAACGGGTCCTTAGTTGTTTTATGCCCATTGCACTTCCCTCAGTGCCTTCTATTTTTTTTTTTTTTTCCTTTTGACTCCAGAGACTTCATGGGAATGGCTGCAAAGATTAGAGCAAAACACCTGGGCTTGGGTCAGGAAGTATAAGGTCAGATCCCTGTTACAGTAGTTACTAGCTCATGACATTGGGAAAAAAAAATTTATCAAGTCTGCTATATCTCAGTTTCCTCATTTGAAAATGGAAATAGCAATGCCTATACGTTTGTGAGATTTAAAACAACATGCAGATACAATTCTGTATGTCTCTGCTTTCAGACCCTCTGACCCATAGCTCATTCCCAAAGAGATCTTTCTAATCCAGATTCACCCAAGTTATTTGTCTGCCTAAAACTCTTTGATGGTTCCACATGGTCAAAGGGGAAAATCTAAACATCTAAACATAGTATACAAAGCCCTTCACTACCTTGACTCCATTCTTTGTAATTTCATGTCCAATCATTCCTCACAATGTCCTATGTTCCACTTGCCTTGAACTACTTATTCAAATTCCCCAAATATACCATGCTCTCCTACCCCTCTGATTTGCTTGTGCTTTTCCACTTCCTGGCATGTACTCCTCCCCTAGACCCACCTGCCCAATTCATCCCTAAAGACCTTGCTTTAATGTTTCACACTTTTACAACTAGAATGGATTTGTGTATTACTTTAATGATTAAAAGACTAAATAAATATCTTATTCTAGAGAAAAATTTATGACCATGTTTAAATTATCACCTTTTCTGTTAAAAATTTCCTGATATTCCTCATTCATTTAATTGTGTTTCCATGGTAACTGTGTAGCTCGTACCTTCCTCTATTACTGATATCATAATAGGTTTATGTGTCTGCCTCTATTCTGAGTCACTGAAGCAGGCAATGTGATCTCCCTCATTGCCAAACTAAGAACTAGACCTATAAATAATGAATTATTTTTAAATTATCTATGAACGACTAAACAATATGGAATCAGGATGGCATCAGTTACTCTTGGACAACCCAGAATAAAATGCTACACAAAAGCTCAACATATAAGTAGAGCTTCTCCAGTTAAAGGGAAAGGAAAGGCAGGGCATTGTCAGTTTGAACCCCCATCCACTTCCCAGGCAGCTCAGAGACATCCTAAACAAACTGCCTAAAATTCCACAATACACACACACACACACACACACACACACACACACACACACACACACACACACACACGATGATCACTTAGATCCATGTGACTTATTAACCAGGCACTTGTTAGGGCTTTTCTCTTCCAGAGAAGAAAACAGAAATTAATGTCAGAGGACCATAGTAGATTTTCATGTAGTAACAACAGTAATCTTCCTACTCTGAAAACCGTCATGTGCCATGTTGTCTTACACAGTGTAGAAAATCACTAGCCTGGACTTGCCACTAGAAACTGTTTTCCAAATTTCTTTAAACTTGTAACACTCAATGTGCTTTTTTAAAGGCTAATTCTTGGGTGGCTGATTAATTTAAGCTATGCACTTTGTGTATACTCTGAGTATGTGAAAAAACAGTATGACTGTTGCCTTGGTTCTTTTGGTGATGGATAAAAATAGATGTGACTAGCATGCTGTCCATTGATAGTTTTTAAAAGAGGGTATAATTATACATGTGATATAAATGTTAAATCAGCAATTCTCAAAGGCATTATTTGACTCATTAAATAGAGAGAATCAATAATATGTTACAATCCATTTGAAGGATAACCCAAAGAGCATGTGTGTATGTGGGGCAGCAGAGGTGGAAATAATAAATTTGCTTAAAGCATGCAAAATAGGTCAGTATCAATGGGACAATAATAAACTGTATTTCCATGAAATGCAATGTACTTTCTTGTGGAAAATAATCATTGCATAATTTCCAGTATTTTACTACTTATAACATTGTAAAATAACTTTACATCTATTATAGATAACCAGGAAATTGTGTTAGACAATGTCCAATTTTTCATTGAAAATACTCAAATAATCTTTTCTTTCCATTCTAAGTCTTTCAGAATGTTTTCCTATAATATCTTTCTATTACATGGATGTATTAAAGCACTATTGTATTTTCTACAAAAATATCACTTTTATAAATTCAGAAGCACGTATTTTTTTCTGGGTATCCTAACAAATATTCTGATTTTTCTCCAACATTGCTTTATAATGACATGATCCATAGAATAGAACAAGGTCTCCCTGATTGGTCATTCATAAGATTTAACTGGGGTGCTTAACCTCCAGATTTCCAGGGCCTATCCTAGGAAATTCTCATTCAGTAAATGAAAATTTATCTTCAGAAAGGGAGCTTTAAAAAAACATTTTTTCAATAAACACCTTACATGATTTTATGATTAGGCAAGTTGGACAATGCTGACTTAAACATGGCTAAAAATAATACAATAACTAAATATAGTTTTAAGTATATATAAATAAATTAAGTAATGTTTAATTAAACTTTAACCAGGAGGCTTATCTAGTCTTTTCTTTTTTTTAGGCTAGCATCTAAATTCATGATTACTTATTGTCTTCCAGATTTAAGTATTTTGTCAAAATATAAATATCAATTGCATCTGAAGTATCTCCTTTTTAACTTTCACAACTACTTATACTCCCACTATGTTTTCCTCACCTCATGTATAGTGGAATAGCATCCTTTGAGCTTCCAAAATTAATTTATAAATATAGCAAAGTGATCAAAAAGCAATAAACTGAGATCAGTCACCAAGAATAATAGAGACAGGTGATTCACCAAAGTCTAAAATATTAGTGCATGTGGGAGAGAGGGAAGATAAAATAATGAGTCAGAGTGATATCTGAATCTGAAAAACAAATCCAAAATCAAATTTTGCATAAGTGCACAGACAGGCAAGAGAAGAGATTTTAAAAGACAAGTATGTAGATCCAGATACAGTTCCAGGAAAACATTCTTCAAACAGAAGGATTCTTTTCCATAACAAGAATGGCATTCCAGCCAGTAACATCAGTTCATTGAAATATTTCTATTTACTTGGTAAATGGTCACTCTTCTGTGCTGCCATCCCTTCCTCCCAGCCCATCCAAGATCTGGCAACTGAAGAGATTATATCTGACACAATTGACCCCCAAAATTCTGCTCCAGCTCTACTGACAATGACTGTTCTAATTTGTTTAAGCCCTATCATCCTATTGATAGTTAAATACTATAGTTATTACTCTTATTCACAGTGATGCTACTACTGGTCTTTCATGATTCTCTGAACCAGATTCCTGAAACTACAAAAAAGAAATTAATTTTCTTCTAGAAAACTGGGCTTTTCTCTGGTTATTTCAGCATTTAAATCCTTATGGCTTATTAATCAGAAAGATTTCAAAATAGCAGCCATGTTCTTACATTGCTATTGTCACTTGACACTTCACAATGCCATAGTGCACTGGATGGAGGTTGCAGTTATTCTTTTGTGACTTCTTGACTGATAGATTTTGTTGTTGCCACTTCTTTCCTACTAATTCCTGTGTAACTTTTTCTTCTAGATACTCCTAAAAAGAGTAAAGAAAAATTGGACATCTCTTATCTGTAAAGGACTGTGGTAAATGCTGCTGTATTTAAACAAAAACCTAAACAAACATTATAATTTAATAAAGAAAACTATTTTACCACACACTGGAACAATGTTTGTTATTTGTTTGTTTGCTTGTTTTCATAGGCTTATATAATTCTAGGAATTCTATATTTCTTATTGAAATGGTTGGGCTTTCTCATTTTAAAAAGTCAAACAAAATTATTTACACACCAGCATATCTTTGTGTATAATGAATTAGTGAGTTGCTTACACTAGATGTCTAAGGGCAAGTCCTGTTTCTTTTATCTGAATCTTAGGAAAAATCTTTTTATAACCCTGGTTCTCAGTGTCTTCCCATATAAATTAGTATATTGAACAGAGCTTTTCCAACTTTGTAGCAGCATAAAATTCTCTTTGAATAAAACATTACACATAATCTCAACCGATAAGCAGAGCATCTGCAGTTAAAAAGGAAGAAAAATCAGGGCATTGCCAGCTTGAACCCCCAGCAACTTCCCAGGCAACTCAGAGACACCCTAAACAAATTGCCCAAATTCAACAAAACACAGTGTAAAATTCACACACACACACACACACACACACACACACACATACACACACACACACACAAACACACACACACACCAAAATGATTAAGATCCTTTTAAACACTAAAATTTTGAGGACAATTCTATAGTGTGTTCCCACTGCTTGAATTGTTCAATTAGATCAAATGGAGGCTGAATTGACCAAGTTTGTTCTTAAATCTAGGACAAACACACAGTGAAGGATAATAGCAATTATTTATCATATAGTATAATATAAAAGAAATGACAAAAAGTCTGCCACTGTAACTCATTCTCAGTCCCTTCACAGCTCATGATAAGTCCAAACCAAATATCAGTTAAAGAAAAACGAATATGTATTTCATTAAAACTAAATAAATAATAATTTTTATTTAATTTAAAATTAAATAGAAAAGAATGAAAATAATTACAACAGAAAACATAGGCCACATTTTACATGAGCATTTAGCTGTTGTGCTTAATAAATAGATAGATACATTTATATGAAGGAGACCCAAAAGAACCTGGAATTGTCTTTCGAAGGGTGGGCCCCTTGTAGCACAGGCTTCCTCCACCAGGTAAATTTTAAGGAACCCATCAGCATCAGTGTACCAGTCAGTGTTGTTGTAAGAGGCTGCACTCGGTTTTAGTGATTTGGGGGTTTTTTTGAGATTCTTAAAAAGCATTTGCCCATTTTATAATGGGTGATTTACAAACACACTTGCCCACACTGAGCTGAGTGTTCAGCAGTTTTTACCAAAATTAGCATGACCCCTATTCACCCAACCTCTCCCTAAGCAACTTTTTTTTGTTGTTGTTCTCCAGATTTTAAAAACATCCTCAAAGGGAAATATTTTGCACACTAAAAGGCATCAAAACTGATGAGTTCAAACATTGTTTTGAGCAATGGAAAAAGTGTCTCAATAGGTGTATTGCATCAAATGGAGAATACTTTGAAAATGAAGTTTAAACATGTAAGTATAAATATACAATTTTTTAATAAATAAATTCCTGGGGTTTGGGGGTCCCCCTTGTATATGAGATAGATCTAATACAGAGAGAGACATATAGAAATTTTCTTTGATTGTTTCACTTTGAGGACTACCATGTCCCTAACTAGATTCTGAGCCAGACCCTCAAAGCCACAACTTGTATGCATTTATTTCAATTCCTCCTTGGTGACCATCACTAACTCAATGATTTGGACAACTTCAGAAAAGTTGAAATCCAATCCATACTTCACATGGTGATAAGCTATCTATCAAAATACTAATTTACTGTACTTAAAACCCTCATAGCTTCCCACCTCCTCCAGATTCAGTGTGAAATTCTAGACCCTATGGATCTCACATACCTCACCTCGTACCCCTCTTCCTCTGTCCACTCTGCCCCAAGCAGCTTGGACTTCTCTCAGTTCCATGTTCTCTCCCGCATTGTGGAACCAAGATTACATGCTGTGAATCAGCCAGCTGCTTCAACAGTCTTTTCATCCTGCAGACTTCAACTTGGGTCTGACTTCTTCAAATAAGCCTTTCTCGCATAGTCTAAGTTAGATGTCCTGTTACATATTCCAATACCTTATATCTTTTCATGAAACTTTTCATACTTGAAACTGTTTGGTTTATCATGTGTAATTATTTGCTTACTGTCTAAATTCTTTTTTCCAGTAAATTCCACGTGGAAAGGGTCATGTCTGTTTTGCTTATTGCTGTAGCACTAGCACAGCTCCTAGTACCTGGCATTTGGTATGTATTCACTAAATATTTGTTGACAACAAAGGACACTTTAAAAATTTACAAATTTCTAATTCGTTTCTCAATGGCCAGTAGGAATTTTAATTTCACTTTTTTATAACTTAAAAATATGCTTAAATTTTCTTTTGTAATAAAAGATTTCATGTTGCCTTCAAATTGTTAAACTAAATGGAATGCTCTGAATATAAATGCTTGTATAGAGCCATCTAGTGCCCATTTTGTTTAGTGAAACTAAAAATGAAATAAAGCCAAAAAATCCACAATCTGCTCAATAATGAGAAATGCATAATCTTCATCTGGCAGTAGCAATTTAATGCATCAACTGACTCCTTGAATAACTTTTTTTTCCAGAGCTACTTCACTGTATAAACACTGAATTCACTATATAGATGCCGAATTAGCCATTCTAGAATTCTGGCAACTAAAAATTGAGTGAGAGATCTCTAGTTAATGTGGAATATTGAATAAAGGTGCTGCTATTTACTGTCTCTTGAGACCCCACTAAAATGACAGTAAAGGAATAAAATATGCACAGCATATAAGGATAAAGAGAGCAGGTAGGAACAAGAGCAGATGAGAGAAGTAACAAAATCTTAGAACTTAGAAGAGTGGGTGGCAACTGATATCACAATTAGAGAAAGCTGAAAACTAAGGAAGACTGTGGAGGAAAACAGTTAAAGGGTGAACCCAAAACATCTCAAAACTTGAAGGCACTGGTTCCTCTAAAATTAGTTGATCTCATAAGCTACAGTAGGAGCTATACTCAACAGAGAATAAACCAAGAAAAAATGAAAAGATAACAGTTGCTGGAGAGGGTGTGGTGAAAAGGGAACACTTCTACACTGTTGGTGGGAGTGCAAACTAGTGCAACCTCTGTGGAAAGCAGTATGGTGATTCCTAAAAGCTCTAAATATCAACCTCCCATATGACCCCGCAATCCCACTACTGGGAATATACCCTAAAGATCTCAAATCACTCTATAAAAAAGATACCTGCACACGTATGTTTATCGCAGCATGGTTCAAAATAGCAAGAACCTGGAAGCAACCATGCTGTCCATCAAAAGAGGACTGGATTTTAAAAATGTGGTACTTATACACGATGGAATACTATGCAGCCATAAAAAAGAACAAAATCATGAATTTCGCAGCAACCTGGATGGAACTAGAGTCTATAATACTGAGTGAACCCTCACAGAAACAGATCTGAGTATCACATGTTCTCACTCATATAGTGGACCTTGATCATCCAACACAATACCATAAGAAAATGACTGATAGTAGTGGGAAACTATGGAAGAAGGAGGGGTAGGGAGATGGGATTAATGGTAGTAAATATCTGTCTGGGGATGGGGAGACACCTCTTATCAACAAGGGTGCCTGAACGAAGCATATTTGTATACCTAACCCTTAACTGTACCCCACAATATCATAATAAAAAATATTGATTATTAAAAAAAAGAAAAAAAAAGAAAAGATGGTATTCAGGACACAGAAAATCAAAAAAAGGAAGTAAAGGAAATTTCCAGGTTCATAAAAATGGGAAAATCTCAGGATTCCATCTTGAAACATAGACAACAACCAGAAAAAAGTGGAGCAGAAGAATAGGGAACTTTTAAAAATATCAAAAAAAGAAAACAGGCAAAACTGTTGAACTGCTGTTTAGATTTATGGAGAGGAGAGTGTGGTTCTGCCAGAATATTTGGAAATGAATTAGTCATAAATGTATGGAAAATCTTTTAAAATTTTAAAAAGAAAAAAAACATACAAATACAATATACTTCCAGCTGTAAATAATATTTTTAAAATAATAATGGCATAAAAACTAAATATTGATTTAATCAATTGTTCTATAACTCTTTTGGGAAGCTGGGAAGAGAAAAAACAGTGGAATTGGTGGATGCTAAATCTCTCTCATTAACTATTTTGATAACTGAGAAAATTTTTAAGCAGTAAAATTATATTATTGAGAAATATGGAGACAAACTCTGAAGAGAACAGAAAGTGGTTTCTTCTGGGAGAAGAAATCAGGAGCATGATTGCAGATAGTTTTTTTTTAATTCTAAGCTTTAACTTTAAAATTAACTCTGTATAGAATTTTTAAATATATTTATTTCTTTCCCCTTCCTTCCTTCCTTCCTTCCTTTCTTCCTTCCCCATTGTGCACTTCCACACTCATGGTGAGTGGCAATGTGTTTTCAGATTCTTTTTTTTTTTTTTAAGTAGAAAATAGACTAATTTTATTTTTTATCTGTTATCTTGCAAAAAAAAAGGCAAACCAGACCAATTTTAAATTTAAGAAACAGAAACACTGTTAATGCTTGTTATATCAACACACTTTTCATATTCAAAACTACTCCAAGAAGCAAGAGTTAACTCCTTTTCAAAGACGAGCCTCTTGAAATTATCTAGTGACCAAATCATACAGTGAGAAACAGTCAGAATTAGAATCTAGATCTTGAAAGTTCATGTTTAAAATTTTTTTAAAATGTGTTTCATTAGCCAGGATATTATCTACAATGACCAAATCATATAGTGAGAAACACCGCCAGAATCAGAATCCAGACCTTACTTGAAAGCCCATGGTTTAAAAGTTTAAAAATGTGTCCCGTTGGCTGGGTGTGGTGGCTCATGCCTATAATCCCAGCACTTTGGGAGGCTAAGGTGAGAAGACTGTTTGAATCCAGGAGTTTGAGACCAGCCTAGGCAACATAATGAGACATCATCTTTAAAAAAAGAAAAAAAGTGTCCCATTGGAGTGTAATAACTGCTTATTAGAGAATATGTGGAAAAGTAGTAGGAAGGGAGAAAATGAATTCATGATCCTAACTCCCAGTGGCCAGATCAACATTCTGGTACACTCTTTCCAGTCTTTCAGGTGTATACAATTTTTTAACATATGAACATATGGCATATCAAAATGGATGCATCAATATTTTAAAACTTCACATCTGATTATAAAAGGAAAGCATATACATTTTAGAAAATTTGGAAAATGTTGAAATATATAAATGAAATTAAAATTGTCTAGAATTCATTATCCAAAAACAACCACAGTTAATATTTTCATATAGTCCCTAAGCCTTTTTTTATTAATTTTCTTTTTATGTAGTTAAGTTTATAACATACAAGAATTTTAAGTATAGTTAACAAAGGTTTAAGTGGATGGTGACCCAGAGGGACTTGGTGACACCATTTGCCACTCAAATTATTCAGTAGGTCTCAAAGGAGCAGAAAATAATATTCACATTTCCTTGTTCAATCATAAACACAACAAATATCTGCAATTCTTAAAGTCTGTGCTAATTTTCTATTAAAGTGAACCCTGACATGATTTCCATCCCTTCCTCCAATCCAAGTGGTCTCAACCATTTACATAAGAATACTCCATACATAACACTTTCAATACCACATTAAAGCCCCACTAGGAGAGGGAAGATAACAGCTGTGATCTGATTAAAAGTTTTTAATATCTCACAATGAAAAATATATAATGGGCCTTCAACATTTTGCATACTTAAATTTACATAAGAGAGGCTTAGAAAATAAAGCATGATTGATAATGTCTCAAAGAAGTTCTAAATGGTGTAACAGATTTGGTCTTATTAAGTTCCAAAGAATTTATTATCAAAATTTAAAACTTCAGTCGTACATAATGTAATAAACCTTTACAATAGCTGCTAAGGGAAAGCGGCGGTGTAATTTACACACATTACTGAAGGCAAAAAGTTAAGAGCAGATGCTAACTCCAGTTGGAATGTTGACCAGTTCATGCAGCTTCCTCCTCACCTAAACACTCATGACACATTGAATGAAATCATCATATGGGAAATTCACAACACCTTGCTGGGCAGTATCAAAGGTGATCTTCCCATTGGTGCTGTATCGCTTTGCAATTGAATTCACGGCCTGGGGACTCAACCTAAATCCCATTGTTGTCAGGGCCTTCAGCAATTCTTGAGGATCCACTGTTCCACTCCTGTCGCGGTCAAAGCTGATGAAGTGTTGTCTCCAGCCATTCAGTACAGCCCAGAGTTCTTTAAATTCATTGAAACCCATTGTGCCAGACATCTCTCTATCCAGCATTGAGACCTTAAGCCGACAAGTCTCCAGGTTAAAAGGTTTGTATCCTCCTGCAATGCCAGATTGTGTCAGACATCTCTGCAATTCATCAGCATCTATTTGCCCATCCTGTCCGGCTACAGCAGCAAAGTAGCCATACAGCGGATCTTGTGTCTGTCCGGGAAACGCAGGCCCTCCAGGAGCCCCTCCATACCCGCCTGGATAGTACCCGCCGCCGGCGCCAGGGTGCCCAGGGTACGCCATGGTGCAGACTGCTCGGCTGCCGTGCCCCGCCCCAGATTCTTTTTAAAATGTACCAGTATTACAGGCTCATTTGGTCTTAGTTGGCACTTTGAACACATAATATGAAAACAATCTGGGCGCAGTGGCTTACCCCTATAATCCCAGCACTTTGGAAGGCCAAGGCAGAAGGATTGCTTGAGCCCAAAGTTCAAGACCATCTAGGGCAACATAGTGAGACTTTGTCTCTACAAAAGATCAAAAAATTAGGTGGGCCTGGTGGCACATGCCTATACTGGACTTAGAAAGATCACCTGAGCCCAGGAGGTCGAAGCTTCTGTGAGCTGTGACTGTGCCACTGCACGCCAGCCTTAGTGATAGAGTGAGACCCCAACACAGATACATGTAACAAGAGTTTTTTTTAATGTTTTAGTAGGTGAGATATGCACAAAAGAACGCTAATCATTTTTGTAAAATATCCCCTCTAATGGTCGCTTGAGTACAATGACCCTTTTGTTCACTTTAGGTGGAAGGATATTTTGCAATATTTGGCATCATAAGCACTTGTCCTGAAAGCACCAGACATCATGCTTTCCCAATATCCTACCTGATTTTTTTCATTGTACTTTCACACTTGTGTTTAAATTTTTGTAGCTATTGTAAATGGGATTTCCTTTTTGACTTCTTTCTTAGCTAGTTTATTATTGGTGTACAGAAATACCACTAATTGCTGTATGTTGATTTTGTATCCTAAAACTACTTTACTAAATTTATTTATTAGATCTAAGAGTTTTTTATTGGAGTCTTTAAGATATAAGATCATGCCATCTGCAAACAAAAACAATTTAACTTTCTCTTTTTTAATTTGGATACGTTTTATTTATTTCTCTTGTCAACTTGCTGTATTTCCAGCACTATGTTGAATAGCAGTGGTGAAAATGGGCATCCTTGTCTTGCTCTAGTTCTTAGAGGGAAAGGCATTCAGCTTTTCCCACTCAGTATATTAGCTATGGGTTTATCACATATGATCTTCATTATATGCAGAGGTATATTCTTTCTATGTTTAGTTTGTTGAGAGTTTTTCTCATGAAGGGATGTTGAATTCTATCAAATGATTTTTTACATCTAATGAGATGATCATATGGCTTTTGTCCTTAATTCTGCTTATGTGATGTATCACTTTTATTGATTTTTGTTAATTGACGCATTCTTGCATTTGTGCTATAAATTACACTTGGTCATAGTGGATTAACTTTTCATGTGCTGTTGAATTTTGTTTGCTAGTATTGTATTGAAAATTTTAGCATCTGTGTTCATCAGGGATATTGGCCTATAGTTTATTTGTTGCATCCTTGTCTGATTTTGGTATTAGGGTGATGCTGGCCTCATAGAATGACTTAGGGAGAATTTTTCTTGTTTAATTTTTTTGCATAGTTTGAGGAGACTTTTGTAACAATTTGGCAGTGAAAACACCCCAGTCCTGAACTTTTCTTTGAAGAATTTTTGTTATTGATTTAATCTCATTAATCATTATTGGTCTGCCCATGTTTTCTATTTCTTCCTGATTCAATCTTGGTAGATTGCATGTTTTCAGAAATTTATACATTTCCTTTTGATTTTCTAGTTTGTTAGCATATAGTTTTTCATAACAGTCTCTGACAATCTTGTATTTCTGTGGTTTCGGTTGCAATTTCTTCTTTTTCATTTCTGACTTTGTTTATTTGGGTCCTCTCTTTTCTTGGTTAGTCAAGCTAGCAGTTTATCAATTTTGTTTATCTTGTTAAAAAATCAACTTTTTGCTTTGTTGCTCCTTTGTATTGTCCTTTTAGTCTCTATTTCATTTACTTCGCTCTGATCTTTATTATTTCTTTTCTTTTGCTAATCTGGGGTTTGGTTTGTTCTTGTTTTTCTACTTCCTTGAGATACATCGTTAAATTGCTTATTTGAAATTTTTCTATTTTTTTGATGTGGCATTTATTGCTATAAACTTCCCACTTGTCACTGATTTTGTTGTATCCCAGAGGTTTTGGCATGTTGTGTTTTGACTTTCATTTGTTTTAAGAAATGTTTTGAATTCCTCTTTAATTTCTTCCTTGTCCAATGGCCATTCAGGAACATGTTGCTTAATTTCCATGTATTTGTACAGTTTCCAAAGTTCCTGTTGTTATTGATTTCTAGTTTTATTTCTTTGTGGTCTGAGAAGATTATTTTGATTTTTTAATTTGCATTGAGACTTGTTTTGTGTCTATCCTGGATATAGTCTATCCTGGATAAGATTCCATGTGCTAATGAGAAGAATGTGCATTCTGTAGCTATTGGGTGAAATGTTCTATAAATGTCTATTTGGTCCATTTGCTCTAAAGTGCAGTTTAAATCAAATATTTCTTTATTGATTTTCTGTCTAGATGATCCATCTTATGCTGAAAATGGTGTGCTTAAATTCTCAACTCTTATTGTGTTGGGATCTATCTCTTCCTTTAAAGCTAATAATATTTATGTATCTGGATGTTCTGGTGATGGATGCATATATGCTTAGAATTGTTATATCTTCTTGCTGAATTGGTTCCTTTATCACTATATAATAACTTCTATCTCTTTTTACTGTTTTTTACTTAAAGTCTTTTTTATCTGATGTAAGTATAGCTATTCCTGCTCATTTTGATTTTTGTTTGCATAAATATTTTTTCATTCTTTTGTTTTTAGACTATATGTGTCTTTACAGGTGAGATGAATTTCTTGTAAGCCGCATATAGTCGGGTCATTTTTTAAATCCATTCAGCCTGTCTATTTCTTATAGGTGGAAATCTTAATCTGTTTACATTCAAGGTTGTTCTTTATATGTGAGAGCTTATTCCTGTCATTTTATTAATTGATTTCTGGTTATTTTATGTATTCTTTGTTGCTTGCTTTCTCTCTAGTTGTTTATGATTATGGTTTGGTAGTTTTCTATAGTGGTAACATTTTAGTCCTTTTAACTCTTCTCATTTGAGTGTTTGCTCTACTGGTGGGTTTTGTACTGTTGTGAGTCTTTGTGATGGCAGATACCAACCCTTCTCTTCCACATGTAGGACTCCTTAAAGCATTATTTGTAGGACTGATCTAGTGGTGATTAATTCCCTTAACTTTTGCTTGCCTAGGAAAGATGTTATTTCTTCTTCATTTGTGAAGAATAACTTTGCGAGGTATAGTGGCATTTTTGTATTTCACCACATTGACAATATCATCTCATTCTCTCAAGCCTGTAAGGTTTCTGCAAAGAAATTCACTGTTATTCTGTTGAGGATTGCCTTATAAGTGATTAAATGTTTTCTCTTGCTGTTTTTAGAATTGTCTCTTTGTCTTTGACTTTTGGCAGTTTGACTATAATGTGCCATGGAGAAGAACTTTTTGCATTGTATCTGCTTGGGATCACTAGGTTTCTTATATCTTGTTATCAAAATCTCTTGCTTAACTTGGGAAATTTTCATCTATTATTTTGTTAAATAGGTTTCAATCCCTTTCATTTTCTCTTTGCCTTCTGGGATTCTCAAAATTTGAATATTTGGTCACTTTATGGTGTCCTATAAGTCACATAAGCTTTGTTCATTCTCTTGTACACTTTTTTCTTTATTTTTGTCTGACTGGGTTATTACAAAAGACCTGTCTTCAAACTGTAAAATTCTTTCTTCTCTTTGATCTAGTCTATAGTTGAAGATTTTGAATGTAATTCACATTTTATTAAAGGAATTCTTCAGTTCTAGAATTTTGGTTTTTTAAATAATATCTATCCCTGTGGTGAATTCCTCATTTATGTTCTGAATGGTTTTTTTAATTTCTGTATTGTTTATTTATTTATCTTGTATCTCACTGAGCTTCTTTAATGTCATCACTCTGAATTCTTTTTCTGAGATTTCATAAATTTATTTTTCATTGGAATCTGTTGCTGGAGAATTATGTTCCTTTGGTGGTGTCCGAACTTCTAGCTTTTTCTTGTTTCTTGTGTCCTTATTTTGATACCAGCACTTCTAGCTTAGCAGTTGTTTCTTCCAGTTTTTGAATTTACTTTTGTAGGAAAGGACTTTTTCATAAGATGTAACTGTGGTGCTGGTTAAGGAGGGCACTTTGACTTTGATATATGCATACTTTGGGGAAGAATATAAAGGAAGAAACAATATAGTGAAAAACTTTGAATATTGGGAGAAATGTTCAAAAAGAACATGGATAGTAGTGAGGCTGGAGTAAGCAGGCTGGAAGCGTAGTAAGTGGAAGAGGTTTGGAAAGAGGAGGAGGTAGAGGACCCTGCAGGCTATTATAAGAATTTTGTCTTTTGAGTCATGTGGAAGTCTTTGGAAAGCTTTGAGTGGAGTATTGTTAAGGTCTGCTTTTAAAAGACACTTTAAAACGTTAACTACAGCTATTGCAATCATCCAGGTTAAAAATAAAGCCAGAGTTGTTTAGACAAGCATGATAGAAGTGCAAGTGGATTTTTAAAAAGTGGTTAAGTTCTGAATGTATTATCAAGGTAAAACTAACAGGGTTCCCTAACAGATTGGGTATGTTATTTGAGAAGAAGAAGCAAAGAATTAAGATGACTACAAACTTTTTGGCTTTTGGGAAAAACATATCTCATGTATGCTTTACTGTCTTTGGACTTTAGTTCCTCCTTTCTACTGCTTTATAATAAATCTTGATAGACATTAGGGCAATTACCTTCTTTGTAAACATTTCCTTGCCTGTTTAGAGCCTTTTAATTTATATTAATATTTTAGGCTTGTATTATCTATCCTGCTCCATACTAGAATGCAAAGGTACATGTCTTTATCCAGATAGTATTTCTTTAAACATTTGTTCACCTCTATCCCCCTTTGTTTCTCCTGATAACCTTAGATGGATGTTGTAGCATTTTATCTAAACTTCAAGACTTTTAGTGGTCTCAGAGAACTTAGCACTAAGCTTTACTGCACCCTCCAAAATTTCTATGTGTAAGTATATTTTTTCACTAATTCACCCTTTCAGCTAACTCCACTGAGGATGTCAGCCTTAAATTCTTACAATTTAATAATGTGGGAATATTGGATTTCCATGATCTCTAATTGATGTATTTTATATAGTGATCTATCATTACATCTCTCTAAATATATTAATTAAGCTTATTCTAGAGTCATTTTCTCCTATCTCTATTAATTCTGCCTCCTCTAGTATATTTTTTCCCTTATTTTGAGTTTGTTGACTCATTTGAATGGTCTTAACATTCAATCATCTGTCATACATTAAGAAAATATTTACTGAGCACTTTTTATGCGCTAGCTAGACATTGTTTTGGACACTGGGAAAAAAAGCAGCGAACAAGCTCCTATCATCATGAGGTCTACATTCTAGTGTATGTTTGTGAATTCTTGATTTTTTTTTCCCTCATCATTATGGTTGAAAATCCCTGTTAGAATATCTGGATCCTGCTGGACTAGCTAGATTTTAATACATTCTTTTCTGCTTGTTTTCAGAATGAGGAATTTGACAGGCACCCCATAAGTCTTTCAGTACCCAGTGATACAGGTATGTTTATTGCTGGTGCTCCTGCCTGTGGTTAGGTTTCAAAGCAGTTTGTCTCTCCAGACAAAAACCTCTTCTGTAACTTCTGTTTAGACAGAGAAACTTCCACAGAAATGCTGCTTAGCCTTCATGGGAACAAAAGGAAAAGCATGAGAGGGTTATTTTGGGGTTCTTATCACAAATACCAACAAATCATGCTAATGGATTGTCTCTGGATCCCATTTTACTCCCAGCATTCACTACTTTTGGGACCAGCGTGTTTATTGCTTTTGTTCCCCCTTTGCAGCAAAACTGGTCTGCAAAAATTTTGGGCTACAGCTTCTGTTCCAGTTTGAATCTTATCTATTTTCAGTAATCACAAATTTCACTGAGGATTTTCTTTCCTCATTTTGAGAGTAGATGTGCATGTTTTGCAATGTGTGACTTCCAGGAACTTGTGTTGGGAAGAGTGCATATTATACACTCTATTCACTCATTTAAAACAGTTTTCTAGCATGTTTAAAAACCCCATCATTCTTTCTCTAATTCTCTAGCATTCTATTGTTGCTTCAGAATCTTGCACACACCAAGACAAAATTTTAAAATTTTATTGCCAGTTGATCAAATACTTTGGAAATTGCAGTTAAGTCCTATCTAAAATTTTACTTAATATTAATAAATCTTTGTTAAATATCATTCTTTACTGTCATATATTACAAACATTTTTCCTAATTCATTATTTGTCTTTTAATTTTATGTAGGCTATTTTAACAAAAAGAAGTGGTATATATTTACATATTAAATCTTTCATCTTTTTGAAGTTACTTTCTTTTCTCTTAATCCTATGACATTCCTAACTCAATAAAATAACATCCATTAATATTTTTCCTAATATTTTTATGTTTTATTTTGCTTACAATTAAAATTTAATCTAACTTTTTTTCCCTCTGTGATTATGTGTGTGAGCTTCCATTCTTTTTTTTTTTTTAACCTTTAATTTTTTATTTTAAAGATGTGGAATACAGTTCAGGGTTAAGTATACAAATGTTCATTATGCAGATGCCCTTGTTGATGAGGTGTGCCCCCACTTCTCCAGGCAGACTCCACTGCTGCCAATCCCGCTTCCCTGCCCCCGTGCCGGCAGTTTCCCACTACTGCAATCCTTTTCTTATAGTTTTACAATAATTGTTCAAGGTCTGCGTATGAGTGAGAACATGTGATACTCAGTTCTTTGATTCTCTGAAAGATCACTCAGTATTACAGACCCTAAGTTCATCTAGGTTGCTGTGAATTTCATGATTTTGTTCTTCTTTATGGTTGTGTAATATTCCATCATGCATATGTACTACTTTTTAAAATCCAGTCCTCTTTTCGTGGGCAGCACGGTTAGTTCCATATTCCTGCTATTGTGAAAAAATGCTACGATAAACATACATTTAGATATCTTTTTTTTACAGTGATTTGAGTTCTTCCAGGTATATTCCCAGTAGGGGGATTGCGGGGTCATGTGGAAAGTTGATTTTTAATCTTTTAGGAATCACCACACTGTTTTCCACAGAGGCTGTACTAGTTTACACTCCCATCAACAGTGTAGAAGTGTTCCCTTTTTGCAGCATTCTCTCCAGCATCTGTTGTTTTTTGAGTTATTGATGATAGCCATCATGACTGGAGTTAGGTGGTATCTTAGTGTAGTTTTAGTTTGCATTTCTTTGATGACTAGTGAGGCTGAGCATTTTTTCATGTATCTGTTGGCTGCTCATATGTCTTCTTTTGAGAAGTACCTATTCATATCTTTTGCCCACTTTGTAATAGACTATTTGTTTTTTCCTTTTTGGCATGTTTGAGTTCCTTGTAGATCCTAGATGTTGGGCCTTTGTCAGACATACAGTTGGCAAATATTTTTTCCCAGTCTGTGAGCTGTCTCCCTGCTCTCTTGATGGTTTCTTTGACTTTGAAGAAGCTTGTGAGTTTGATGAGGTACCACTTGTCTATCTTATCTCATGGCATGGACATTTGGGGTTTTGATCAGGAAATGGTTACAAGTTCCAATTTCCATAAGGGTGACTCCTGTATTTTCTAAGCTTCTTATAGCTTGAAGTTTTACATTTAGGTCTTCGATCCATTTAGAGTTGATTTTTATGTATGGTGATAGGTAGGAATCTTGTTTTAATCTACTGCATGTGGTCAGCCAATTTTCCCAGCACCATTTACTGAATAGCTTCTCCTCTCCCAAGTCATTGGTGGTGGAGGCTTTGTCAAAGATGAGTTGGTTGAGAAATTGAGGTTTTGCTTCTGGAAGTTCTATCCTGTTCCATTGGTCTACATGCCTGTTCTTGTACCATTACCAGGCTGTTTTGATTATTGTAGCTTTATAATCGAGTTTAAAGTCTGGGAGTGTGATACCTCCTGCTTTGTTTTTGTTTTGTTTTGTTTTTGCTGAGGATATTTTGGCAATTCGTGATCATTTATGTTTCCATATGAATTCCTGAATTGTCATTTTCAGGTCTGAGAAGAATGCTGCTGGTAATTTAATGAGTAATGCATTAAATCTGCAGATTGCCTTGGATAGAATGGACATCTTAACAATCTTGATTCTTCTAATCCATGAGCATGGAATATTTTTTCATTTGTTTGTGTCATCTTTGATTTCTTTGAGCAGTGTTTTGTAGTTTTCATTGTAAAGGTCTTTCACATCTCTGGTTAGGAAGATGCCAAAGTATGATTTATTTTCTGGGTATTATGAATGGGATTATGCTTTTTATTTGGGTTTCTGTTTGTTTGTGTTTTGTGTACAAATGTGATTATCTTTTGCACATTGACCTTATACCCTGAGACTTTGCCAAGTCCTTTATCACTGCAAGGAGGTTTTTGACAGATTCTCTTGGGTTTTCAAGGTATAGAATCATGTCATCTACAAAGATAGATAACTTGACTTCTTCTTTTCCTATTTGGATACCCCAATCTCCTTCTCTTATCTGATTTATCTAGCTAGGACTTCCAAAACTATGTTGAAAAGCAGAGATGAGAATGGCCATCCTTGTCTTATTCTGGTTTTCAGAGGAAATGGTTCCAATTTCTGTCTGTTTAGCAGTATGCTGGCTATGAGTTTCTCATGGATGGCTCTTACTATTAGGTATGTTCCACCTATGCCTAGATGCTCGAGAGTTTTTATCAAGAAGGGGTGCTGGATTTTGTCAATAACTTTTTCCGCATCTAATGATATAATCATGTGCTTTTTGTTTTTACATCTGTTGATTATTTAATTACATATATGGTCTTATGAATGCTGAACCAACCCTGCATCTTGGGGATGAAGCCTACTTGGTCATGGTGGATGATTTTTGAATGTGTTGTTGAATCCAATTTGCAAGGATCTTGTTGAGAATTTTAGCATCTATGTTCATTAAGAATATTGGCCTGTAGTTATCTTTCTTTGTTGGATCTTTACCTGGTTTGGGTATCAATGTGATGTTAGCTTCATAAAATGATTTGGAGAGTGTTCCATCTTTCTTGATTGCCTGGAATACTTTCAGTAGGATTGATATCAGTTCCTCTTTATATGTTTTATAGAATTCTACTGGAAAACCATCTAATCCAGGGCTTTTTTTTTTTAACCTTCCTTTCTTATTCTCTAAAAGCTTAACTCTACCATAACCTGAATTCAGTATTTCACATACACACACACAAAGAAAAATCATTTTCTGAAAACAATTTTAGTGTTTACAAGTTTCTACTGGTCAGATGATGTACTTCATCAAGATAAAGACTATTCTTCCAGCCAAAGATAGTAAATGAGCTGGTGATCAACCTATGAATGAATACTTCAACCGTCCATTCCAATAAAAAGCATACCAATTTAGAAAATGTTAGTAGATCATTCAAGCACAACCATCTTGGTCACGTTGGCTCAAAAGGCACTCACATTTTGCCATCAGTGCTGATTATGGCAGTTCATTGTCAATTCCAGGTTTAACTCAATTGATGATGGATCAAACCAGAGAGTAGAAGAAGAATGAGATGAGTGCAGTAATGCTGTAGGATTATGTGACCACTTGAATGGAACTGACTATCATACATTAACTTTACTAATAAATGCATAACACCATACTTAGAGATTTGGTTTTTTGTATGTCAAAGTGCAGTGATTTTTGACTAGAAAAGTCTCTCTCTCTCTCTCTCTCTCTCTCTCTCTCTCTCTCTCAGAATTGGTCCTCAGAACTTCTGATCTTTCTTATTTCTGACCAAGTATAAATAAAATAGACAGCTTTGGCCTAGATTCTTGTGTTAGAATGTCTTAAAAGGACATTGATTACCGAGTACCACTTATCTCTGAAATAAGGATTTATATTGGGTCTCAAAGCCATCAATGCATCATTTGAGTAGCTTTTTATTTGGGTTTCTATTTGAATATTGTCTGACCATATTCAAAGGCAGCTCTAGTAATGAGGAGAATGGTCGGGACTCAAGTTATATCTACTCATCAATAGAAAGACAAAAGGCTTCTACTTCTGCACTGTGACTAGTGTGACTTTTGCAAGAAGCCATCAGACAAAATGTGTAGTGTTGTTGTTCTGTTCAGAAAATAAGGATCACTTGAAGAACATTAATATAGGTTCAATTTGGAATGACTCTCAGATTTCATAATCTGCCCAGAATTCCCATAGTTAGTGAAGGAAATTTAGGAGGAGAAGTAGATGCAGTATTGGCTGACCTTTAGAGGGAGTTGCATTAATAACGGAATAGCCCCGCCAACTTAGATTTGTATTTGTTCCCCAACCAAATCTCTAAGAAGCAAGATCTAGGGAACTTAAAAAGGTCAGTTCCCCAGTTCTCTGCACAAGGCTGCCCAGAACAAGCAATGACCTCTGCCCTGAGCAACACTTTGACTTGCACCCTATCTGAGAGATTTTTCAGAGATGGAATACATGTGAATTCTTGGAAACTCTTCTCTTCGCACCTAATAGGCTACAATATGTGTGTTTCAGAAGGGGGGGAAATAATAATTATTTTGGGACTGGTGAGCCTGAAACACTCATCCTTTTGTTTAAGTTGCTGCAAGACAGAAATCTATGGTAGACTCCACCCTTACGGAATCCATTCCAGTACTCCAGAAACTAAAGTTGTCCACATAGGGGAGTATAAAAAGCTCATTAGACAACCTTCCCCTCCCTATGTGGGACACCCAAGCAGGGAAGTTGAGCAGGCAGGAGGTCCACCACAGGATATTCCTCTCCTGTGGCCAGAGATTAGATGTTCTGGTCTTAGACACACTGAATACAGGAATATGTTATAGGAAACACAAGTTAAGAACCCACTGTTTTTCTGGCCATGCTTTAAAACTTGGTAATATTTCCAGGTCTTAAGATTTTACTAAATCCTTAGCTGAAATCTGTTATAGAGAACAAGAAATTTTCAACATTAAAAGCACTCAGCTTGAACCAAGAGATATTTCCAAATGACCTCTATAAAGAATATTATCCAGTTAAACAGGAGTACAAAAAAAAGACATGAAGAAGAAAGCATTGAATTGACATGTTAACATTTTTTTCCTTAACTTTCCCATTCTAGAAAAAAAACCTATGTTAGATGTTAATGTGAGTTTTATAATGTCTCAAAGTTGAAGTTAAAATTATTAGTCATAAAGTAGACACAAAAGAAAAAAATCCTAAAGGCAGCAAGAGAGAAAGGTCAACTACCTGCTAGGGAAACCAATCAGAATAGCAGCAGAACTATTGGCAGAAACACTACAAGCAAGAAGGGACTGGAGTCCTATATTCAAAGTCCTCAAAGATCAACAATTTCAAACAAGAATTTCCTACCCAGCCAAGCTCAGCTTCATCAGTGATGAAGAATTAAAATCCTTCCCAGACATCCAAACCCTAAGAGATTATGCAACTTCTAGACAAGCTCTACAGGCAACGCTTAAGAAGGTATTAAACACAGAAGAAAGAGGAAAAAAAAAAAGAATGACCACACACTTCCCAAGATAGCAGAGCACAGAATCAACAGAGAATACAGTGTAACAGCAAACTTGAAAACATACACATACATGAACTCCAAAGCCAAAAGAAAACAAACAAACAAAGAAAAAACTTTTTAAGAACCTCATGACAGGGATAAGCAATCATATTTCAATAATAAGTATGAATGGGAATGCTAAATGCACCACTGAAAAGACACAGAATGGAAATTGGATAAGAAACCATGACCCAATTATTTGCTGCATCCAGGAAACTCATTTCAATACAAGGGGTGCACACAGACTCAAAGTTAAAGGACGGAAAATGAGTTTTCAGGCAAATGGATCACAGAAGAAGGCAGGAGTCACAATCTTAATATCAGAAAAAACAACCTTTAAGCTATCAAAAATTTTAAAAGATGCAAAAGGACACTACATAATGATAAAGGTTCAATCCATCAGCAAGAAATTTCCATCCTAAACATATACGCACCCAACACAAGAGCACCAGTATTTTATAAAGCAACTGCTAAGTAAATATAAAAAAGATATTGACTCTAACACTATTATAGCAGGGATCTTGAATACCCCAATAACAGCACTAGATAGATCATCAAAGCAAAAACTCAACAAGGAGATCCAGAACCTAAACTTGACACTTGACCAAATGGACTTAATAGAGACCTACAGATTATAAGACCCAACAAGCACAGAATATACATTCTACTCATCATCACATGAAATGTAATCCAAGATGGATCACATCCTTGGCCATAAATCAAGCATAAATAAATTCCATAAGGTTGAAATCTTGCTATGCACATTCTCAACCACAGTGGAATAAAAATTTCAAGACCAAGAAAATTTCTCCAAAGCCCACAAAGACATAGACAATAAACAGAATGATGATGAACAACTGGTGGGTCAACATTGAAATCAAAGCAGATTAAAAGATTCCTGGAAACAAATTAAAATGAAGAAACATCTTTTCAAATCCTCTGGGGTGCCATGAAAGCAATTCTAAGAGGGAAATTTATATCTCTATAAGTACACATCAAGAAAACAGAAAGATCACAAGTAGAGAACCTAACAAATCATCTAAGGGAGCTGGAAAGAGAAGACCACCAAGACCCCAACTTTAGCAGAAGAATCCAAATCACCAAAATAAGAGCTCAAATGTGGGACATAGAAGACAAAAATATCATAGAAAACATCGACAAAACAAAAAGCTAGTTCTTTGAAAGAATTAACAAGATTGATGGACCCCCAAGCCAGAATGACCAAGAAAAAGAGAGAAAAGGCCCAAATAAACACAATCAGAAATACAAAAGATCAAATCACAACTGACCCCAATGAAATACAAAAAGATTATCAGAGGTTACTATGTACACCTATATGGAAACAAACTTGATAACCTAAATGAAATTAAGGACTTTCTGCCATCACACAACCTTTCCAGGTTGAAACAAGAAGACATTGAGACACTAAATAGACCAATAACAACCCAGGAAATTGACCTGCCATACAAAAAATCCACCAAAAAAAGCCCTGGACCAAATGGCTTTCTAGCAGAATTCTACAAAACATATAAGAAGGAATTGATACCAATCCTATTTAAAGTATTTCAGGCAATTGAGAAGGATGGAATTCTCCACAAATCATTTTACGAAGCTAAGATCACACTGATACCCAAACCTGGTAAAGATCCAACAAAAAAGAGAACTACAGATCAATAACCCTTATGAACATAGATGCAAAGATCCTCAACAAGATTCTAGCAAATTGGATCCAAAAACACATCTCAAAAATCACCCACCATGACCAAGTAAGCTGCATCCCCAGGATGCAGGGCTGGTTCAATATTTGAAAAACCATAAATGTAATTAAACACATCAACAGATGTAAAAACAAGAACCACGTGATTATGTCATTAGATGCAGAAAAAAACTTTTGATAAAATGCAGCATACCTTCTTGATAAAAACCCTCAAACACCTAGGTATAGAAGGTACATACCTCAAAATAGTAAGTGCCATTTATGATAAACCCACAGCTAACATATTGCTAAATGGACAGAAACTGGAAGCATTTCCCCTAAAAGCTGGAACAACACAGGCTGCCCACTCTCACCCCTCTTGTTCAACATTGTGTTGGAAGTCCTAGTTAGGGAAATTAGACAAGAGAAGGAAATCAGGCTTATCCAAATAGGAAAAGAGGAAGTTAATTTTTTCCTCTTTGCTGATAATATGATCCTATACCTTGAAAATTCAAGAGAATCTGTCAAAAACCTGCTTGCACTGATAAAAGACTTTGGCAAAGTCTCAGTGTACAAAATAAATGTGCAAAAGACAGTTGCATCTATACACCAACAACAAGCAGGCAGAGACCCAAACTAAAACCATAATCCCATTCACAATAGCCACCCAAAAAAATGAAATACCTTGGCGTCTTCCTAACCAGAGAAATGAAAGATCTTTACAATGAGAACTACAAAACACTGCTCAAAGAAACCCAAGAAGACACAAACAAATGGAAAAATATTCCATGCAATGAATAGGAAGAATCAACATTTTAAGATGTCCATCCTACCAAAGACAATCTACAGATTAAACACAATACCCATTAAATTATTCGTTTCAGCATCATTCGTTTCAGACCTGGAAATGACAATACAGAAATTAATATGGAAACATAATGACCACGAACAGCCAAAACAATCCTTAGCAAAAGAAACAAAGTAGAAGGTTTCACACTTCTAGACTTCAAACTTTACTATAAGGCTACAGTAATCGAAACAGCCTAGTATTAGTACAAGAACAGGCATATAGAGCAATGAAACAGGATAGAGACTCCAGAAGCAAAGTCTCAATTTCTCAACCAACTCATCTTTGACAAAGCCTCCAACAACAACCACTGGGGAGAGGAGAACCTATTCAGTAAATGGTGCTGGGGAAACTGGCTGATCACATGCAGAAGAGTAAAACAAGACCCCTACCTGTCACCATACACAAAAAATAACTAAGTGAATCAAAGACCTAAATGTGAGACCTGAAACTATAAGAATCTTAGAAAACGCAGGAGACACTCTTAAGGAAATTGAAACTGGCAACCAATTCCTATTCAGCATCCTAAGTGCTCATACCATAAGAAATAAAATAGAAAAGTGGGACCTCAGCAAACTGACAAATTTCTTCAAAGCAAAAGAAACCAACAAGAGAGCAGAGAGACAGCTCACAGAATGGGAAAAAATATTTGTCAACTGTATATCTGACAAAGGCCTAACATCTAGGATCTACGAGGAACTCGTATGCACCAAAAGAAAAAAAACAAACAGCCCCATTAAAAGGTGGGCAAAAGACATGGATAGAAACTTCTCAAAAGAAGATATTTGAACAACCAACAGACACATGAAAAAGTTCTCAGCCTCACTAATCATCAGAGAAATGCAAATCAAACCCACATTGAAATACTACCTAACCCCAGTAAGAATGGCCATCATTAATAAAACAAACAACAGATTCTTGTGAAGATGTGGAGGAAAAGGAACGCTTCTACACTGCTGGTGGGAGTGCAAACTAGTGCAACCTCTTTGGAAGACAGTGTGGCGATTTCTGAAAGAACTAGAAATTGACCTTCCACATGACCCAGCAATACCCCTATTGGCAATATACCCGGAGGAACTCAAATCATTCTACAGTAATGATACCTGCACACATATGTTTGTTGCAGCTCTATTCACAATAGCAAAAACATGGAACCAACCATGCTGCCCATGGAAGCTGGACTGGATTTTTTAAAAAATGTGTTACATATACACAATGGAATATTATGCAGCCATAAAAAAGGACAAACATATGAACTTCGCAGCAACTTGGATGAATTTAGAGTCTGCCATACTCAGTGATCTATCACAGAAACAAAGAACAGAGTATCATATGTTCTTACTCATAAGCGGATCTTGAACAGTTATTATAATACTATAAGAAAGGGATTGGCAGTATTTAGAAACTGTCAGGGGAGGGAGGGTTGGGAGTGGCAGTTGAGGGAAACTGCTAGGGGAGAATGGGGCATACCTCATCAACAAGGGTACCTGCATAATCAACGTTTGTACACCTAACTCTGAATTGTACCCCACAACTTTATAATTAAAAAAAAAACTCTACCCTGCCTTTTTCACTACATCACAGATTTTTTGTAAAGATAAAAAAGGAATCATTTATATTAAATAGCTTTGAAAACTATATGGCATTGTACATATGAGATGTTTTTACTATAATTATGTTTATTTTTCTTTTTAATATCCTCCTGCTTCATATAATGTCATTCATTTGTAGTTGTTGCTTTCTTTAACTCTTTTAATGACAGACCATAGCAACTAAATAGTTTTTATTCTCTCGAAATCTATGACCATTTAACTTGATGATTACATAAATATTTTTGTTATTTCTCAGTTACTTATAATTTGTTACTATTATGATGTTGTTTCAACAATTGGGGGGTGCCAAGTGACAATTTTATTAAGATGATGCAGGTTATAGTCACATATTTATTTATTAATGATCAAAGAAAGTCCATTTTTATTTTTAAAAATAATCAATCAACAAATAAAATTATTAGTCAATTTATGTTGGTATAAAATCAAAATCATAATTTTTTCATAAAACATTAAGTTTAATTTATAAATAATATATTTATAAAACTAAAAATGTTATATAAAAATCACTTTTGCTTGTCCTTTAACAAATAATTTATTAATAAATTTAAAATATTAAATTTCACTAAAGAATAAGACCTCATTCACAATTTATAAAGAATCAATTTCCTTATTTTTTAACAGCATTTAAAATATATTTAATTTTTAAGCACTTTAAGTGGCTCACTTGCAAGCATTTGAGATCATTTATATCCTTTAATTCTAAAGTTTTGTCTCCAATATGATAAATTTCAACTTCTCTTGAACACTCAAATGCTGTTTATAAATTTAATCAATGTCTCCCACACTTGCCAGTTTAAAATCACACATCTTGAATTTCACTGGACATTTCACTTTTTTTTTTTTCTGAGTTGGAGTCTCACTCTTGTTGCCCAGGCTGGAGTGCAGTGGCATGCTCACAGCCACCGCAGCCTCGACCTGCTGGGCTTAGGTGATCATTCCGCCTCAGCCTTCCATGTAGCTGTAACTACAGACACATGCCACCATGCCTGACTAGTTTTGATGATTTATTGTAGAGATGAGGTCTCACCATGTTGCCCAGGTTGATCTTGAACCCCCAGACTCAGGCAATCTTGCCTCAGTCTCCCAGAGTGCTGAGATTATGGTCTGAACCACCGCTTCTGACCAACATTTCACTTTTAAGTAACAAAGCTAATATTCTGGATTATATAATATGTCAGATTCTGGTACATATTATAAACACTTTAAGTAATTGGAACAAATTGTACAATTTAGCAGAAAATAAATAATATAAATTACATACCTGATCAGTGTTGTATTTAAACAGTTCCACTTTATATTGGGTTTCCTAGAAGCAAATCCTGAGACAGATTCTTGTGCAAGTGATTTAGTGTCTCTCTGGAGACACTTGTGAGAATTGAAGGAAGCAGGACAGGGCAGGAGAAGAGCTGATCAAATATGTGACTCCAGTTGAAACCTAACCTCAGCCAGGTCCTTCAGGGCACTGCATTGTCCAACTTGGCAACCACTAGACACACGGCTATTGAGTACTTGAAATGTACTAGTCAAGCGGAGATGTATTATAGAGATGATATTTACATGGGATATCAAAATGGTGAGTGAACACCACAATATCAAATAGTACGTTAATTTTTTTGCAAAAGTTATATATCACAATGATAACATTTTGGATATATTGAGCTAAATAAAATATAATATTAAAATACATTACACCTGCTCATTTTTATGTGGTCATTAGAAATTTTAATATTACACATGTAGCTCACATTATACTTTCACTAGACAACATTACCAGAGTAGAGTAGGGATAATACCAAATAATACAAAACGTTTCTAACTAGAGGCATTAGGGTTAGGCTTTTGTATCCTGTATCAATCAGTGGCTGTGGGCTTCCTCTGAGGGAAAAACGTAAATTTCCAGAAAGCTTAGGTAAGGCAGCTCCCCCTCTCCTTGCCCATCCACCCAAGGACCAAGGGCAGTTCTCAGGAGAAGCCTTCAGCTGTGGGATATTGGCAGTCATTATTCACAGAAGCTGGAAGCGGGGAGCATCTGCAGTTTAGAAAATCTAGGCTCTCAACCAATGACCCTTATACTTTCCTAACTCATAAAGTTATTACCCACAAAAGGAAACAGTCACTGCCTCAGGGGCCTGAAGAGCCTGGTCTATGATGCAGTTACTTAAACTTCTAGGATTGAAGACCAGGACATGTGACCTCATGCTTCTCCGGTTATTCCAAGTCACATATACACAAGTAGCTTTGCCACACAATTGCTATAGTAACAGGGTTCCCTAGTAACTCATACTGAAATTGATTTTGGATCTACATTTTCTGATTGCTTTTTCAATTAGAATTTGTGTTGACAAAATTCCTCACTTTTACTTGCTTTACTGGTAATTTCCTTCGCTACTTGGATGAATCCAAATAATCTCTTTATTACCTGATTGGACTCTAAAATGTTTTCCTATAGTCTTTTCATTCATATTTCATGTGATCTTGCATTCCATTCATACTTGTCTTACTTGTAATAACCCTGTCATGATTTTAATACAGTAGATTAACCCAGGAGTGAAAGGTTTTTCCACAGCTTGTGTTACAAGAAAAACCCAGGACTATACAGAACTCTTCCCCAAACTGGGAAGGAACAAGAGATCAAAGAATGAATCAGACAAGTCCAGCTTGGCAGTAGATGCATCTATTAGGATTTACATACAGGACACTCCTGGGCAGCAGATGGACAACACTGGGAATCTGCTCTATCACCCATCTCTAAGCTGTTTTTAAGCTATTTTTCTGGCTCTTTGCCAACTGGACATAATGAGACTGTTTTTCTTGATATGTTTCCGGGTACACTTCAGAATGTTTGTGTTCTCGGGAACACCTGCTCCTTAGTTAGATATTGTGGCTTTTGCTCACTGCGTGGCCTTCAGGTTTCAAGCAGTGGACACATACCCTTAAATAACCGGGTGGGGAACCTGTCACTCTATAGCATAGTATATTATATTACAGGAACATGAATGCTATATTGAGAAAGAACTTTGGAAAACCTTTCACAGAGACAAAAGAAGATTTCACTTTTAGAGGAAGGATGACAAAGGAACTTCCTCAGAGCTGAATTTGCTTGGGGAAAAAAGAACATGATGGCAGAACTACTGCTTGGTCAAACAAAAAGGTGAAATGATGAATCTAAGATGAGATTAAAAGGCATGCTGGGTATCAGATAATCTTTTCCGTCACTGTAAAACTGTAATCATGAAACCATTGAAACAATTCGACTTGTAATAAAAGATGGTGGAAAAGGTAAGTTTTCAGACAAAATTCATACAAAACCAATGTAGAATCAGCTCAAACAGTTGAGGGAGCAACAAACATCTGAATACTTTCTCCTCCTTTTTATTACAAAGAATTATGAAAAAAGTTCACAATGATATGCTTTTTTTTCTGATCATTTTGTTTGCTTTTTTTAGAAAAGATTTTTTTAGAAAGCCTGGTGAGAATGTTCCCGATTCTGATTACTGCTCTCTCCATGGTGACTGTTATCTACTCACTGGCTATTATATCCTACCTGGCAGTTTTGATCCCCAAGAAATAATCTCTTCAGGTATGAATGTGTATAAAAAGAGATAAAGTAGTTACTTTTTCTTACTCTGAATAAAAAGGAACTCCTATATACTATAGGTTTGTTCAATACACCCGTAATAACATAAACATTAATGTGCTCATGCTTTGGTCTTTACAAAGGACCTAAAGAAGACTAATGATCTAAACATTCTATTAAATAATAAGCACGTGTTAAAACCTAAGTTCTAAGGGTAGGCTAATGTGAAACAGTAAGAACTAGCAAGAAGAGGAGGAAAAGAAGAGGGAGAAGGAAGAAGAAGGGAGGAGGAAGAGGAGGAGGAAGGGATGAGGAGGAGGAGGAGGGAGGAGGAGAAAGATGAAAAGAAACATGAACAAGCAAGGCAAGAAAGCAAGAAAAAATACTTTGCTTAGATGTTCCACCCTTTAGGGTATACCCAGGTAATAGCCTCAAATAAATGCTTGAAATAGTCAATCCCATCTTCATTTTTTAGATGAGGAAATTGTTAGCTCAGGGGAGTTTAGTTTACTCACTGTCATCCAGCTCCAAATGGACAGAGTTAAGATTCACAACCAGATCTCAGTCATTCTCTTCTTATTATAAAAGCTTAGTTCTTGTCCAGATTATGGCTAATAATGGGTTGTAAATGTGGACAGCAAGTTGCAAGACCTGATCCGGAAAAACATATTCCTCCCATTTCATTAAGTATGGCATCCAAAGTTGCATAGGTAGTACTTGACAAAAACAGGACTCAAACCCAGGATGTCTAACCTCAAAACCCATTTTTCAAATGCCATACTAAAATGCCATGCAAACAAACCAAATCAAAGCATCACCACTTCTAAGTAGGACTTATTAGCAATGCAAGTAATATTATAAATATATTTTAATAAATATATATCATCATAATAAATTTTATTAATGCACACTCATACAACACATGCACATAGACATGACTAAATGGAAACATACTGGTAGGTTAATAGTTATCAATGTTGTCTGAGTGGTAAAATTACAAGTAATTTGTATTTCCTTTTTTATATTTTCCATAATTAGCATGTTATACATATGATCAAAAAAGTCATTTTTAATGCCAAAAAATTATATTTCCACAGAAGAAAGTAATGAATTTTTATGAAAACTCTGGGTCTTTAAGGAACATCAAATTATGCTCAACTTACTTTTAAAAGTCAGGGTAGTATTTCAAACACACTAGATCATCAAGTTTTAATTTTTTAACTATTTACTTAAAAGAAGAGAAGTTCAGTTATCTGGAAAATTCATTCACTGAGAACAACCAACTCTTCAAATATTTTAGATAAAGTTCAAATCCTTCACTAACAAAACACCAACTGTAAAAATACCATATATACAGACTGGCACAGAAGTAACATGACGATGTACAAACACAGTATGTGTGGTTTGTAGGGTAAGGGGACTGTGACTATAACCCAGATACCACAGCACTCTAGTAATTAGAATTTTTTTGTAACAGACATTTTTCAAGATCAAAGGTCAGTCACAAAGAGAATCTAATGTACCTGCACTACTGAACTGAAGTCAGGCTCTACCTACTGTACTTAAAGCATTATAAAAGGAGGAAGCTTTGAATTTTATTTTGGAAATATATATATATATA
>NW_007252288.1:857883-864699 GCF_000164805.1 Carlito syrichta | reverse complement strand
TTTTTTTTTTTTTTTTTTTTTGCAAGGGTCTAAAAGTGAACAAGTCCATACATATCGGGTTATGCCTGTAATCCCAGCATTTTGGGAATCTGAGGTAGGAGGATAGCTTAAAGCCAGGAGTTTGAGCCCACCCCGGGCAACATAATGAAACCTTTGTCTCTACAAAAAAATGAAAAAAGTTAACTGGGCATGGTGTCACACACATGTAGTCTCAGCTACTCTGGAGGCTGAGGTGGGAGGATCACTTGAGCCCAGGAGGTTGAGGCTGCAATGAGCTATGATAACACCCCTGCACTCCAACTTGGATGACAAAGTGAGGCACTGCCACAAATAATAATAAGTAAATAAAATCAACAGGTGACTTTATGTATCTTCTCTAAGACAAGCATAAAACTGTTATATTCATTAGCAAAGACAAATATCAATTACAAAAAGTAAACAAATCCATGTCACCATTATACCTTTATACAATTTTGTCTTACAGAAATACTGTAACACACTATAGAAGTTTTTTTTGTATTTTAGCTATTAAAATGAGAAGAGAAATTATAATTTACAATATACCCCAACTTCAAACCAGTTAGTGAGTCCTGTAAAAAATCTATCTCATTAACATTTCTTCAGGAGTTTCCTCTTATCACTCCTACTCTGAGTGCTTGATCCAGGCCCTCATTTTTCTCACCAGGTTTACTGTAACAAATTCCTAATTCCTAACTCACCTCTAATCTCCTTCCTCCAGATCAGCCTCCACTCTGTTTCTAGACACAACTTTACAAAACACAAGCCTAATCAGTCCACTTCCCTGCTTAAATACTTTGCTGTCTTGCATCTCCTCTGGTTTCACTCTCATATCAGCTGCAATACCACACCATCAGCCCATCACCACCTTCCTTCAGACCGAATATCAACTCAGCTGGCCGTAGATGGTTCTCAACCACAATCTAACTCAAGTCCAACTTCCTTTCCTCATCTGTTGCCTCTACTGTACACATGCACCCTCACCATATCAGCCTTTCTAGACCACTTATCATCCTCAGAACAGACACTATCCTCAGCCTCCTCCACAATGTCACCTCACTGCCCAGAGAACTGCCTATCATATGCTTGATCTCACACTAGTGAGACTGATGTCAAGTGTATCGACCTTTCTGCATCCCACAAATTCTTTCTAGATACTATGTAAAGTAAGCCTTGGGCAAATTAAAGTTTTAAAACATGAAATAAAACTACAAAATGTAGTGACTAAATTTAAATTGTTGATTACAGACCATTTAGAATACAAACAACAGGTTCTTTGAATTTTAAAACAGACCTCATACAGAAATTAATTTAGCATGTTTTAGTTTGCAGATAAATTAGAGACAAAACTGAAGATTTCTAAGAATTTGTGATCAAAAACACAAGCAAACAGTAGAAATAATAACTCATCAAACTATCATTTTTATTTATTTATTTATTTAAAAATTTTTTATTTTAAAGATGTGGGGTACAATTCAGGGCAGACTATCATTTTAGCTAGCTTCTCAGTCCCTGGCAGATACAGCGCCTGCACCCCCTCAAGTGCCCTCAGACTATCATTTTAAAAATTCCTTAAGTACTAAGGCAACTAAGATGCAACCTACAATTTTTTAAACTCCACTAATTATAATACATATTTTGATTAATCATAATACACATAATATTGGAGGAAAGATGCATTGCATTTAATATCTTAACACAATTTCTTGTGTCAGTTATTTGTCTTAGATAAAACTGTAATATTTACCTCCATTGAAAAACTTTATTTGAACTGCTATTAAGTTATACTATTAGGTGACTCTATCAGTCGTCTAATTCCATGTTTTTTAAAAACTCCCCCAGGACTTACTGGCTGAAAACAAAGCAGTACATTTAGCACCCATTTCTGTGATTTGGCAATTTGAGGTGGATTTGTAGGAGCAATTTTTTTTTTTTTTTGTCTCTACTGAGCTCATGCATACGTCTGTGTATTCTTAGCTGGTGTTATATGTTCCCACAATATTCATATGTTGAAATCTTTACCTCAATGTGATGATATTAGTAGATAAATCCTTGGAAGGTGATCAGGTTATGAGAGTGGATCCTTCGTGAATGGGATTAGTGCCCTTAAAAAAGAGAGCCCAGAAAGTTCTCTCACTTTTTGTAACATGAAGGCACAGAAGTTGGCAGTCTGCAACCCAGAAGAGAGCTCTCACCAGAACTCAACCAGGCTGGCACACTGACTCTGGACTTCTAGTCTTCAGAACTATGAGAAATAAATTTCTGTTGTTCATAAACCACCAAGACTCTAGTTATAGTAGCCCAAACTAACTAAGAAAGCTAGGGTTTTATTTCTGTTCCTGGCAGTCTCTTGTCTTCTTACTATCTAGCCTGGGTTATTCAAATGGTGACTAGACAGTCTGGAGCAGAACACGCAAGATGCCTTGAGTGCTTCCTTGGGACTAGCACACCACCATTTTCAACACATCTGTATGGCCAAAAAAGTCACCACCCTGCCCAGAAACTAACAGCCTTTAAGTAGATTCCAAGTCTATGTCTTGTTGGAAGGAGCTGTAGACATATTGAGAAGCATATGACTATAGGAAACAGTGAGATATGGCCATGAGTTTTAGAATATAGCAGGTATAACTGAACTAATGGCAATTTAAGTCTGGAAATATTTTCAATGCTATATTTGAATGTTAGAAAATAAAATAGAAAAATAAAAATCAGACTATGATCAACATAGATATGAATGAACTACAAAGAAAATACACAGAAAGTGAAAGCTTTTTAGTATAGAATGCCAACCATCAAATAGGATTATAGTCTAAAATAATTGTAAGATTTGTTTGGTATATTAGCCTTAATTTTTCCACATTATTTGTAAGCAATAAAACAGGTGACCTAATGTAGTGCGTAACGTTACACTACAGGTGTGTAATACATTTTTTTGTCTGAAAAAAATTTTTAGGAAAGAAAAAAGTTGAGTCTTTATTCGGTTTTTAAAGAGGAGTCACTGCAGATTTTAGTCCAGGATAGTAACAAGTTCATACTTGAAATATACAGTAGTTCCCTCTTATGCACAGCTTTGTTTTCGGCAGTTTCAGTTTACAATCAACCATTGTCCAAAAATATTAAATAGAAAATTCCAGAAATAAAAAATTTATGAGTTTTAAGTTGCATGCTGTTCTGATGAGCCTGATGAAATCTCAAACCATCGCATCTGGTAGTGACATGTATCCACACTGAATACACAATCTCCCATTAGACTTTTAGTAGCTCGCTTGATTATCTTCTTGCATCATCACAAAAAGAAGGGTGAGTACATACAATAAAACATTTTAAGAGATATCACGTTCACATAGTTTTATTACATTATATTGTTCTATTTTATTACTTGTTCATCTCTTACTGTGCCTGATGCATAAATTAAACTTTATTCAGGATATGTGTGGACAAGGAAGAACATGATATATTATATTGGGTTCAGTAGTATCTGTGGTTCCAGGCATCCACTTGAAATGTATCCCCACCACATAAGAAGGGGACTACCATATCTTTCACCTCAATTTTTAAATATAACGATGACAGGGAGCAATCTAACCAGGAGACTTCTTTGACATTATACAGGTATTGTTTTCTTTCCTATAATGCCATTCATTTCCAGAACTCCCTGCTACCTAGCAAGACTCGACTCAGTCATCAATCACTTCCTTTTAGAAAATGTACCCACTACCCATATCACTCTACAGTTGGCTGTATGGTCAATACTGTATGGCAATTCTTTGTTTCCTCCATTGGACCGTTACTGCTTGCAGGAGCAAGAATGGGCTTCATCTTACTCTTCATCCTAAAGGGATGTCACTGACATACAGTAACGCATCCCACAAGTGTTTCATGAATCAACAGGAGGTGCAAGGGCCGGTGGAACAATTTACACATATGTAAGACTATAAGATATATAAGGCCAAACTGTTGTGACACCGTTTTCAGAAGTCAGCTGGCTATTATGCAAAAATCATACAGAAGCACATAGGAAAAATTCATTCATGCATTCATTCCCCAACTCCCACACGCCCAGGAAACAACTTCACTTTACGGCTAGCCTCAACAGTCCCGCCACAGCTGCCGTAAAAGGGAAAGAAGCCCTTGCTGGAGATGAGGCTTCCGGCTTTGCGGCACCGACGGGGCGGGAAAAATGTCCAACTGTCGGTTGGAGGGAGGGTTCTCGCCCCGCCCCCTAGGACCGCACTTCCGCGCTTCCGGGAGGCGGGATCCTGGCTCTGGCACTCAGCGCTGGGCGCCGGTTAAGACCTCTGTCTCCGTCGCCGGTGCCATGGAGGCGGCAGTGGAGACAGAAATTGAAAATGAGGACGGCGACAGCAGCTGCGGGGATGTATGCTTCATGGACAAAGGCCTGCGGAGGTAAAGGGCGCTCCGCAGCCAGGAGCGGCCCGCACAGCACACCCTCCTCCGCTCCCCAGGGCTGGGACCGGGGGCGGTGGGCGGCTGCTGGGGGGCGGAGGCCCAAGGCTGTTTTGCCGACACCTTACACGCGCGCAGTCTGACTTTCGACCGCCCTGCTCCTCCAGGACTGCTTTGCCCAAGTGCTAGGTTGAAGGAGTTCTGCATCCCTTGACGTCTGGCCCGTGTATCACGCGGCTCTGCTTAGCCTTGAAACGGCGCCACGACCTTGTTGTCCAACAGTCTCTGGCCGCTCTTCCCTTCTGCTGGCCTTTTCATTCTTTCCTGGTGGTGGTTCCTGTTAATTGTTGGTCTTCTCGTGTTCTCTCTTGTCTCTCCTCTGCCTTTTCTATTACCCTGTTACCCTGAACAAAACCCTGTTTCTTCTTTTACTCTGGCAGCGTAGTCTGTCACCTGTGGAGCGAACATTCGCTGTTTCTCGTTGATTTTGCCTCAGTTCTTTTCCCCTCCATTTTAATTTCTCCTCCCTTACAGAGCTCTTTGATGCATGTATTCATAATACTTTTTGAAAGTACTAAACTTATCTTTAGATCGCCGTTTCCCTCTCATGCAGCGCAAACGTGTGCTTGACACATGAGGCTCTCGGTTCTGCGTTATTGATTGGTCCAGGCCTGCTTCTTCAGTCTCTTTATTCTCGACTCTGACCATTTATCCTCGATGGGTAGCCGTGTTGCGCTGCAGGCAGTTCCATAGTAGGCTTCTTTGTGCCTTTGCCCACCCACGTTCCTTGGTAGAGTGTCCTCCTCTTGCTAACCTTGCTACTGATGACTAAGTATCTTGTTCTGGATTCTGATCCAAAATTTGCCAGTGACCCCAAGATGTTTTTCAAAGGAATATTTACATTAGTAATAATAGTTGCCACTTACCAAAGACGGTCTGTGTGTGCATGTTATATATGTTACCACTAATCCTCACAGCAATTTTGCAGGGTAATAATTTTCCACATTTTACAAGTTGATGAACTGAGACTTCGAATCCAAATAATTTGCCTAAATTTATACAGTTGGTGAACAATTAGTTTGGATCCAAACCTATTTCTGTCTAACTTCACTGTCTGCTTTTTCTTTTTCTTTTCTTAAACAGACACACGTCACCATGCCTGATTTTTTTTTTTTTTAATTTTTCTGTGGAGGTGAGAAAAATGTTTGTGTTACTCAGGCTGGTCAAACACCTGGCTTCAAGCACTCCTCCTTCCTCGACCTCCCATAGTGGTGGGATTACTGGCATGAGCCACCATGCCAGGCCCAATTTCCCTATCTGCTTACTGCCCCACATTGTCTGCACAATATTAATTTAAAGAAACTGAAATGTGTCAGAAAGTAAATGACTGTCAATAAGAGCATGTGTTAATTGCGTGAGGTCTGGCACTAAGTAAGAAGTCAGAAAAATGACAGAAGCAGGGTATTTAGGAAATGCTTCAGTCACATTTAGAGGTTGCTAGTTTGAAATGTACAAAATCTTCCGAGCTGCCAGAGTTAGATTTCCTACAGTTTTGTAATAGCTGCTACAGAACCTACAAGAGATGTTCATGATATTGTGTATTCCTATTCCTTACTGTACCTCCCACCCAGCAATTCTAAACTACGTGCACTACAGTTTGTGTTCCTGGAACCACTATCTTCAGAGGAGGTTTCTATTATAAATAGTGATCAAAGGAGTGAAGGTATGAGTTCTATTTAGCAGAGGTGCATTCTGGCTTTCAACAAGGGAGGACAGAGACTTTTTCATTAGAAAGTGCAATAACTAGTGATTTATTTGAAAGTCAACTACATTGTGGATTAAATAGTCATTGCAGATAGTGAAGAAGATAAGGTTATAAACTTCAGAATGAGGTCTGAATTTATACCTGGATTCTGTTAACATAATAACTGCAAGAACTTGCACAAGATATTTAATTAACATAAACTTCAGTATCCTTATGATACCTACTGCTTAGAGTTATTGTGAGCATTAAATGAGGTAAGGAAACTGAGGCTTAACAAAGAGTAAGTCATTTGCTTAATAACAGCAAAAAAGTTCAGATGTGAAGTAGGATAGTAGGATTCTAGAGCCTTTACAGTTATTGACTAGTTTTCAATACATCTTCATTATGTATATACTAGTGACTTTTTGCATAGAAGTTAGAAATGCCCACAGTAGCTGGGCTCGATGGCTCAGCCTGTAATCCCACACCTTGGGAGGCTGAGGTGAGTGGATTGCCTGAGCCCGCGGGTTCAAGACCTGCCTGGGCTACTTGGTGAGGCCTCATCTCTACAATTAAAAAAAGAAAATATTAGCCAGGTGTGGTAGCACGTGCCTGTAGTTCCAGCTACTTGGAAGGCTGAGGCGGAA
>NW_007252288.1:797018-857863 GCF_000164805.1 Carlito syrichta | reverse complement strand
GGAGCGGCCACTGCACTCCAGTCTGGGAGACAGAGTAAGACTCCAACTCAAAAAAAAAAAGAAATGCCCACAGTCACTTGCCTCCCTTGAGTGCTTTCTTATTTGTATAAATTTTCCAAAATACTGGTTTATGTGGTAAGAAACACTTTGTTTTATGAGACGCTTCAAAGCTACCACAAAGAGGAAGGATTTCATTCTAAAATGAATAAAGCGCATATTTGGTATCTACATACAGCTTGGTAGATTTTAATTATTTGGTTATGCTTTTAAAATTCATCTTTTATTTGTCTTTCATAATATATATTTTCTTTTGTAGCATATCAGAATTATCTTTAGATTCAACCCTAAACGCCATCAATCTTCATTGCAATAACATCTCTAAGATTGAAGCCATTGGTCATATTTGGAATTTACAACATTTAGATCTGTCATCTAATCAAATAAGTCAAATTGAAGGGCTAAACACACTGACAAAGCTATGCACTTTAAACTTGTCCTGCAATTTGATCACAAGAATAGAAGGTTTGTACGTGATTTTTATATGATACTTAGCATAAGAGAAATGGTTTAATCTATTTTTTCTCTGAAAACTTCATAAATTTTTGAAAACTGATGCTAATATTCATACAAAATGTTTATTCCAAAAAAGTGTTCATTTTTGAAAAGCTAAGTGTTCTTTTCAAAATACCAGTAAAATTGATTTCACGTTACTGACTGGATTTGCTTCAAAGTAAATCCAGTATTGAACTGGATAATTCAATAGTATTGAAATAGTATTGAAATAGTATTGAAATGCTGTACTTCTAATTACTTCTTTAAATCTTATAAAGTTTTTATTGTATTTTACCTTATTTTATTTTAGGACTTGAAGAGCTAGTTAATCTAACTAGACTGAATTTATCTTATAACCACATACATGATCTTAGTGGTAAGTTGATATGTTTATGTTTTCTATAATGCTGAATGTTTGCCACATGTGTTGAATTATACTCAATTCAGCATGTTAGAAATATCTGCGAATAAAATTCTAATTTTTGGTCAAAGATCTTATCTAGAGAGTGTGCTTCGGTCATAATTTAGTTTTGTTGGTGCCCAAGCCACAGCTGAGATTTAAAAAAAAAAAAAAAAAGGAACAATTGGAAACATTTGGATGGGAAGGACCCAATTTACGGGAATAATAATTTAATCTTAGATAATTGATAAACTGTTACATATCACAGGATAGTTACAATAGAACTTTCTACAGTGAAGCAAATGTTCTATATCTGTGTTGTCTGGTATGACAACCAATAGCCAAATGTGGCTTTTGAGCATTTGAAATGTGACTAGTAGAGCTTAGGTACTGAATTTGTAATTTTATTTAATTTTACTTACATTTTAATTTAAATAAAATGGTAGTTAGTGGCTACTATGTTGAACAGTGAGGTTATACAACATTCCAGAGGTTGTTGCAAATTGAAGAACAAGTTTTATTCTTTTTGTCTTTATTATATATTTAAAAAATTAATTATTACCCATTTTTTAATTTTTCAAAGTGATGCAGTTGATAACCAAAGTTTCATCTATTTTTAGAATTGTCTGTTAGAACTAGCAAAACTATGTTCATAATCTTTATCAATAATCTGAAACTATTTTATTCATTTGTTGACTTGTTTTTCTCCCCTACTAGAAGAACACTGCCCTATGTCAGCTGCTTAGCATACAAAAAATACAAAGACCTAGTCTGTATTTTTAAGCTGAAGTAGCAGCTGTATTTTAATTTTTTAACCCTTCCCTCCTCCCCTCCAAAAACATGAAAGCATTAGAACTGAGGTTCAGTTCTGGCCCTGTCATGGCTGTGTGATGGTGAGCAAGGTATTTTATTCTTTGGTTGCAATTTTATATGAAAAATGTAAATACTGGATAAGATAGTTCATTCTCTCAGCAAATATTTATTAAAGATTCCTATATTAAACAGTTTTATAGTGATGAAAAAAACAACAATAAGCAGATCATTTACCCCAAAAAGATTTGAACAGACATCTCACAAAGAAGATATACAAATGGCAAATAAGCACATGAAAAAATATTTAGTATCCTTAGTGGTTAAGAAAATGCAAATTAAAAATTAAATTATTTGGAAAAAGTGTTTGATAGTTTCTTATAATGTTGAACATACATGTAATATAATCATGCAGTCTTCTTGATATTTACCCAAGGAAAATTAAAACATATATCTATACACAAAGACCTGTACATGAATGTTTATGTGATTGTATAGCTGTATGTGACCATTTATATATGATTATTCATACTCTTTAATGATTGGAATCAACCCATATGTCCAACGACTGATAAATAAACAAATTGTGATACTTCCATACAATGAACTCCTACTTGGAAATAAAAAGGAATGAACAGTGATACATGCAGCAACAAAGATAAATCTAGAAATTATGCTGAACAAAAGGAGCCAGACACAAGAGTCTTGTATGTTTCCATTTATATGACATTCTGACAAAAGCAAAACTGTAGGAGCAAAAATGAGAAATTATTGGTTGCCAAGGGCTGGAAATGGGGGGAGAAAATTGATTGCATAGGGACATGAGGGAACTTTTTAGGGTGATGGAAATGTTCTGTATTTCAGTTGTGGTGGTTACACAACTGCTTTTATATGCATCAAACTCTATACCTAAAACGGGTGAGTTTTAGTGACTTAATATCAGATAATGAATGATAAAGATTGTGAAGAAAATAGAAGCGACAACCCTGTAAGTTCTAATAGATGGTTCTTAGAATAGTGATATTTTGTATGTTCAGAAACACTGCAATAATTAACAGCAACTTATATGGTAAGAACATACAAAGACACTAAGGCAGGGTCATGTTTGCCTCTAAGAAAGAAATTGGTTCTATTGGGGCATAGCAAATGAGGGGTTAATATGCTAAGAAAAAAGATGGGGAAATAGGCAAAGACCAGGTCTCAGATGACTTTATAAGCAGGGTAAGAATCTTGCATTTTATTCTAGGTACAATATGAAGTCACTGGGGCATTAAACAAGAGAGTGATATAATTTATATTTTTAAAAGATCGCTTTGGCTGCTGAGTAGAAAATAGATTTTAGGTGGGCAGTAATGGAAGTCAGACAACCTGTTAGGAAGCTATTTCAATGGACTAGATGAGAATTGATGGATACTTGGACTAAGGTATAAATAGTACGAAGGAGTAAATAGGTGTGGTTAGCAGGTGAAGTTCATAGAACTTTTTGATGGATTGGGATAGGGAAATGAGAGAAAGAGGAATCAAAGATAACTAATTATGAGTTTTCTCAGGATTGACAGTTAGATGATGTTGCTGTTTACTGACATGGGACAGATTGGTAGAGGAACGGGTTTAGAGATGAGAGAATGAGAATTAAGGATCCTGTGTTAAATTTGGGAACACTATCCAGCATATGTATGTATTGTACAATCTGCAATTTGGGGCAGGGGATCATGGTTGGAGTTGCAGATTTGGCATTTAAAAGCAGTCAACTATATTTGTATCCATGAAATTATAGGAGATTATGAACAGTATGTACATAGAGAAGGGTACCTAGAAATGAGCCCTAGGATAATCTAAAATGGAAGCATAAGGGAAAGAACCAGGAACATGGAACAAGGAATTTTCAAATATGATAGCTAACTGAGGAGAGTACCATGAGAATGTGTGACAGGAAAATCAGACCTTATTTGGGAGTGGTCAGAGAAAACTTCCTAAGGGTGTAACAAAGATGAGAAGAAATTAGCCAAATGAAGAGCATTGATGAGAAAAGGATATTCCAGTCAGACTGAAGAAACTGCATTTTAAAAAATGAGCAACAGCAAAAAGTGCATCTCAGAATAATCCTTCTAAAAGAAGGGAAACTGGGGCATTCGTCCACTAAAAAGTTACCTTTGGTAGAGGAGAGCTCTTGGTGTTAACCTCCTCACACTTCCAGGCTGTGTCTTGCTCAACAAGCTCTCTTTATTTTGAAGGAAGTTCTAAGGCAAGAAAAGAAAGAAACTTTAAGTACTTGAGGGGGCACACTAGAAATGTACGTCTGCACTTGTCATAACAACTACAGCTGAAATCCAAGGTGGGCCAGGGTCCAGTAGCATCTGCTACAAAATGCTCTAGAAATATTTCCAGGGAACTGAATTAAATGAGTGCTACTTGCATTTATTTTATATTTAAAGCAACCAAATTGGAGTGTACTAGTGCTTGCTTATGTCTGTTAAATCAAAAATGATGCACTGAGAGAGTCTAAAGTTGTTGCTTTATGCTTGATCTCATATGAGTGCATGCATGGATGGACTTGGGAAGAGTCTTTTGATTTGTTTTGAAGAGAACCAGAGCCCAGGAACTTCAGGGGCTAAGGCCTCAAAAGACAGTAAACCTATGTTTCTTGAGAACAATTAACTTTACTGATAGCCTGTTCATTAGATGTAGCTGTTCACAGCAAGGTCTTATTAGTGCTGCTGCTTTGCTTCTCAAAGTATAACCTATATAGCAATTATTTTTAATTATCTATTGGAAAGACTAGTGCTGTGACATTTAAAGAATTATGTTTCTATTGCAGGGTTGATTCCCCTTCATGGAATTAAACATAAACTTAGGTATATTGACCTACATAGTAATTGTATAGATAGTATCCATCATTTACTTCAGTGTACAGTAGGTTTGCACTTCTTGACTAATCTCATTTTGGAGAAAGATGGAGAAGATAATCCCGTCTGTCGTCTACCAGGTTTGAACAATTATTATTTTTGGGGACAGTTAATATTCATAACTTCTTCATTTTTCTGAAATTGGTATTTATGGCCTTTATTTTCATCTTAAGTTTTGCAACATTTTATTATGTATTGGAGAAAACATATTACAAATAAATTAGTTTATTAAAACAAACTAAATTGCTATTAAAAGAAGTACACAGGATGAACAGATCAGTAATTTTCCTAATTAGACAGTTTTATATTTGAGTGCCTCTAGTTCATGCAATTTGAATCTTTGTTTTCACTTTCTTGCCTAAATTAACTACCTCTTAATACAGTCACCCTCCCTTCAGAATTGAGAAGAAAATTATTGCTGAAATAGCTCATCCTTTAAAATGTCTAATACTGAATTGCCAGACTTCTTTTTCTGTTTTGGAGTTCTTCCAACCACTTCATAGGTCTTTAATAGAAATACTTAGCTATACATTTACATTTACGCAGAATTAAAGTGTTCCTATTAGCCTAAGCACCAAAACTTTAACCTACTGTTTAATTGTTCTTAGGGAAAATAAAAAAAAAACATTATTCTTAAATACTTGATAGATTACCTGTCTTAGTATTCACTCATTATGTGTATTTTAAAGGGGAGAAAGGAAGATGTTTTGCTAATACCAAGACCTCACTTGGTAAAGTCTGGCACGGTCAATAGCCACATCACCCAGCTTTATGTTTATTTATGTTATTTATGGTTAAATGATATTTAAAAATATGAAACAAAAGACATGTTTCTCAGAATAAATTGCTACTTATTTCATGCATTTATAGCTTTGAAGGAATTTTTTAGAGATGGTGTTTTTTAGTTTTTGACTTTCATCAGGAGTGTTATTAGGAAGGGGGGGAGAGAGAGATTTTATATTTCATGATTACATGCCAAAGAAGTTGATAAGTAGCCTTTCTACAAGTTCATGAGTTGCTTTCTGGAACTAATTTTATCACGCAGGTACTGTATTTGGCAGCTGATAAATTTAGTTTATCAGAAATTATTACTTCTTTTTTCATAATGTTTAAATTTTCATTTTGGATGATTTGCTTCCAAGGGTACAGAGCAGTTATTCTCCAGACTTTGCCACAGCTTAGAATCCTAGATTGCAAGAACATATTTGGTGAACCAGTAAATTTGGCAGAAATAAATTCATCACGCCTACAGTGCTTAGAAGGTCTTTTGGATAATTTAGTTTCTACTGATTCTCCCCCAAATATAAGTGAAGATGAGGTATAGTACTGATTTTTAAATTTGATACAAAAATACCTTCAAATGTCATTAAGTGAATATAAATTTATTGGATTTTTGTTTATTTCTGTGTCATAGATCATTGATAGTATGCCAGTGGTAACAGCACCTATTGAGGAGTCAGCGCCCTTGGAACAGTTTGCAAGTACACCAGCAGATACTGTTTTGACTTCTTTTATATCTGTGTGTCCATCTTCTGAGCAAGAGAAAATTAATCATGAAAGTGATCTTCAGAATGAACTAAAACTTCAGAAATTAGATAGTCAAATTTTACAGCTTCTCAATGAAGTAACTATTTTCCACTTTTCTAAAGCATTATTTGTTTATTAAGGACAAAGTAGTTAAGGAAAAGTAAAATAAAAATTATTTCACTTAATCAGTCTCTACCTTATTGAGCTATTAACCCTTTTTCACCTCTGCTACTGAATCTCTGATTTTTAGAATCTATGAACTGTGTGTATGGACTACAATTCCTAGAATTTATTTGCATTCAGTTCTCCAACCCTCACTCCGGCATTCTTGCTCTGAGCCACAGTGATGGTTGTTTTGGGCACCATGCATTTCTGACTATAATGAATTATTACTTTGCCTTCTAGCTGGGTATAGGATAGAAAGATAGTGGTATAGGTCAGAGAGGATATTAGTCAGATGTTAGCTTGACCTAGAAATTTGTAGCTAAATATTAATATTCAAATTTTTTTTCTCGAAGTAGGGAAGAGGGTGGAAAATGTTTATGGAATGATCATGGTTCAGTGGGTTTTTAAGCCTGAACTATTATCATATATATAATGTTAACAATGCTGGATAAACAAGAGGTCTGCCTTAGGTGAGTGAGGATTAAATAATCTATGAGGATTTTGTGTGTCAGAAATCCCAAGAGTTTGAGTAACATACGTAAATAGTAATAGAACTGGGACACTAATGCCGACCTGCATATTCTTTGACATCATTATCTCTGTGAAAAGCTGTTTTGCCTTTAATTTTAGTTCTTCCTCAGCATTTTATTATAAACACTTTCATCCTTTTGCAAAATTGAAAGAATTTCTTATGAATATCAATATACTCACCAACTAGATTCTATCCTTAACATTTTACTACATCTTTTCATGTATGTGTCTATTAAACTACCTTGTGGCACATTTAAAAAAAAAGTTATACACATAACATTTCTCCCTAAAAACTTAAGTATGCATATCATCAACTAGAATTCAGTATTTCTTAAGCATTTTTATTTTGATGCAAAATACAGACATGTATATTACCTTCATCGAAAAACATGTACCTGTTACCCAAACTTTTATAAAGATGAACATTATCATCATTCTAGAATGCTTCCTCATGTCTGGCCCCTTCCACATGCAGAACTCCTCCATCCCATCCAGAGACAATCACTTCTCTTTTCTTTCCTACTGTAGATTATTTAATATTTGTTTTATAACCTAATATAAGTAGAATTGTACAGTATGTACTCTTGTGTAAGACTTCTTTGACTCAGCTTAATCTTTTAAAAATTAATCCATTTTATTATATGTGTTAGTAACTTGTTTTTATTTATTTATTTTTATATTTTATTTCAAAGATGTGGGATACAATTAAGGATTAGGTATACAAGTGGTCATCGAGTGGGTAAAATTTGGGCTTCCCATTGGTTACCACTTTGCCTGGTTTGAGATCAGGTACCCTTATTGATGTTGTTGTGTTCCCACCCCCACCCCAGCAGTATCCCACTATTGCCAATTCCTTAAAGTATTATGGTAAATGTTCAGGGCCTGTTTATGAGGGATAACATGTGGTACTTAGTTCTTTGGTTCTGCGATAGATCACTGAGTATTATAGAATCTAAATTCATCCAAGTTACTGAGAAGTCATATATTTGTCCTTCTTTATGGCTGCATAATATTTCATTGTGTACCACTTTTTTTTTTATCCAGTCCAGTTTCAATGGACAGCACAGTTGGTTCCATGTTTTTTTCAATTGTGAATAGTGCTGCAATAAACATGCATGTGCAGGTATCTTTTTTTGTAGAATTATTTGAGTTCCTCCAGGTATATTCCCAGAAGGGAGATTGCTGGGTTGTATGGAAGGTCAATTTCTAGTTCTTTTAGGATCACCACACTGTTTTCCATAGAGGTTGAACTAGTTTGCATTTCCACCAACAATGTAGAAGTGTTCCCTTTTCTCTGCATTCTCACCAGCATCTGTTGTTTGTTTTATTAATGATGGCCATTCTTACTGGAGTTAGGTGATATCTCAATGTGGTTTTGATTTGCATTTCTCTGATGATGAGTGAGGCTGAGCACTTTTTCATGTGTCTTTTGGCTGCCTGTATATCTTCCTTTGAGAAGTGTCTATTCATGTCTTTTGCCCACTTTTTAATGGGGCTGTTTGTTTTTTTCCTTTTGGCACATTTGAGTTCCTTGTAGATCCTGGATGTTAGACCTTTGTCAGATATGTAGTTGGCAAATATTTTTTCCCATTCTGTGGGTTGTCTCCCCGCTCTCTTGATGGTTTCTTTTGTTTTGCAGAAGCTTTTCAGTTTAATGGGGTCCCACTTGTCTGTCTTATCTCTTATGGCATGGGCATCTGGGATTTTGATGAGGAATTGGTTGCCTACTCTGATTTCTGTAAGGATGTTTTCTAACATTCTTATAATTTGAGGTTTTACGTTTAGGTCTTTGATCCATTTAGATTTGATTTTTATGTATGGTGGTAGGTAGAGTCCTGTTTCAATCTTCTGCATGTGATCAGCCAGTTTTCCCAGCACCATTTACTGAATAGGTTCTCCTTTCCCCAATGGTTGTTGGTGGAGGCTTTGTCGAAGATGAGTTGGTTGAGAAATTGAGGTTTTGCTTCCGGAATCTATCCTGTTCCATTGGTCCATATGCCTGTTCTTGTACCAATACCAGGGTGTTTTGATTATTGTAGCCTTATAGTAAAGTTTAAAGACTGGTAGTGTGAAACCTCCTACTTTATTTCTTTTGCTAAGGATTGTTTTAACTATTTGTAGTCGTTCATGTTTTCATATGAATTTCTGTATTGTTTCCAGGTCTAAGAAGAATGATGTTGGTAATTTAATGGTTATTGCATTGAATATGTAGATTGCCTTTGGTAGGATGAATATCTTAACAACATTGGTTTTTCCTATCCATGAACATGGAATATTTTTCCATTTGTTTGTGTCTTGTTTGAGTAGTGTTTTGTAGTTTTCATTGTAAAGGTCTTTCGTTAGGAAGATGCCAAGGTATTTGTGTGTGGGGGGGTGGCTATTGTGAATGGGATTGTGGGATTGTGCTTTTTATTTGGTTCTCTGCCAGTTTGTTGTTGGTGTATAAGAATGTGACTGTCTTTTGCATATTTATTTTGTACCCCAAGATTTTGCCAAAGTCCTTTAGCAGTGTAAAGAGGTTTTTGACAGATTCTCTTGGATTTTGAGGTATGGGATCATAATGTCAGCAAAGAGAGATAACTTAACTTCCTCTTTTCCCATTTGGATACTCCTGGTTTCCTTCTCTTGTCTAATTGCTCTACTAGGACTTGCGATACAATGTTGAACAGGAAGGATGAGAGTGGGCAGCCTTGTTCTGGTTTTCAGGGGAGATGCTTCCAGTTTATGTCCATTTAGCAATATGATGGCTGTGGGTTTTTTGTGGGTGGAACATATTTTGAGGTATACTCTTTCTGTGCCTGGTGTTCGAGGATTTTTATCAAAAAGGGATGCTGGCTTTTATCAAAGTCTTTTTCTACATCTAATAATATAATCATGTGGGGTTCTTGTTTTTATATCTGTTGATGTGTTTAATTGCATTTATGATCTTGCAGGTGTTAAACCCACCCTGCATCCCAGGGATGAAGCCTCCTTGGTCATGGTGGATGATTTTTGAGATATGTTGTTGGATCTGAAGCTTGTTTTTATTTCTTTTATAGTATTCCATTGTATGAATATACTATTTTTTTTTTCATTATCCTGTTGATGTACTATTAGCCTATTACAAGTTTATGAGTAAAGCTACATACAGTCTTTTTATTATTACCATACAGTCTTTTTGTGAATATATTTCTTTATTTCTCTTCAGAAAACAGCTAGATATACAATTTCTGGGTTATAGAGTAGAGTTATATTTAGCCCTTTGCACTCCTAGATATCTCACAGGCCACCTACCAGCAACTTGATGACATTTTTTTACAAAATAGTGAAAAGAAAATCACTTCATATTAAATAGTATAGCATTGGGACCAATTATTTTATTGTAATGATATTTGACTTTGTATTCTTCATATTGAATACTTTCCACTGGACTGTCTTCAGATTCACCTACTCTTTCTTTAATGCCTCATTCTGCTGTTATCCTGGTCAATTTTTACTTCAGACATTGTATTATTCAGTTGTAGGATTTTTATTTTTCTGTAGTTTCTGTTTGAGCTGAGTTAGCTTGTCTTTTCATTTATGAATTCATTTATATATTTTCTTATTATCTTGTTGGGCATAGTTATCACTGTTTTAAGGTTTTGGTTTGCTTATTCAAAGATTTGAGTTATCTCAGGTTAGGTCCCCATTAGTTAGCTTTTCTAATTGAGAATAGGTCATTTTCCTGGTTTTTCCTATGTTATTTTGGAATGTATTCTGGACATTTTGAATGTTATAAAGACTCTAGATTCCACTATGGTTCTCTAAAGAATGTCAACATTTTTGTTTTAGCAAGCATTTAACTTTGTTTGACTCAAGCTATAATTTTGCTCTTAAACAGCAGTTCAAATTTTACTTATTTTATTCTTTACTGGACTACTTGTAGTCTACCCATGCTGCCCTCAAGTCTGTGGGGTTTTTTCTTACCTTAGGTTTAGACTCCTTGCATGGTACTAACTCTCATATTCTCAGTCTAAAACTTAAAAAAAACAAAAACTAATTCTGATCCATTTTTTCCAAGTGTCAACTCCCCTCTAGCAAAATCCTACTTTTGTTCACTTTCAAGGCTTTTAGGTAGTTTTTGTTTGTTTTGTCTTTTTCCCAGTTTATAATTGTTATTTGCAAGAAAGTCATGCTGGCAGATACTTGCTTGTCCATATAAGAAACTGAATTCCCTGCCTTTAATTTCAAACATAACTAGTTTATAAGTCCTTAATCTCATAAAAACACATTTTAGGAAATTTTCCATTTTAATTTTTTTATACTAAATGTAACTTCTAACAATTTTTTTTATTTCTAGACTTCCAATTCAATAGATAATGTTCCTGAGAAAGACCTTAGACCAAAAAGAGATACAGATATAACTTCTGAAAGTGACTATGGAAACAGGAAAGAATGCAATAGAAAAGTTCCTCGGAGATCAAAAATCCCATATTATTCCAAAACTATTCAGACTATTAAGCACCACAGTAAAAACTACAACTCTTTTGGAAGGTACTTGTTTTAGTTTCAGAAATAAGGCATGCAGATAAAAGTTAACGTGCTTGCTAATTTCTCATGGTGGTATTACCTCACTAAAATCGAAGATTTGACTTTTCAGCCATATTGGCACTTATTTAGTCAGTACATTTATGTAGATTTATGTAAAAGGATCCCTTTCTTTGTGTCATTACCTAAGTTGCAAAATTAATGTATAAAACCACAACTTCACTATATTCATTTATAGTGGAAAATAAGACTAATCTACGTTAGTCTACATGACTAGTCTTTTCTCTCTCTGTGGGCAGATCCAAATGAGAAGCCAAGTCCTAGTCAGATGGTACTTACTGAGCTTAGGATCAAACATGGATAAGATGATTGTGTTAATACTGTCAGAATAAGGATATCTGATGTCTATACTTTCATTTTTATTTTTCTTTCTTTATTTTTTGAGTCAGGATCTCACTTTCACCCAGGCTGGAATGCAATGGAATGATCTCAGCTCATCACAGCCTCAATCTCCTGGGCTCAGGCTATCCTCCTGCCTTAGCCTCCCAGGTAGATGAGACTATAGGTGCATGCACCACACCTGTCTAATTTTTTTATTCTTTTGTAGGGACAAGGTCTCACTATGTTGCCTAGGCTGGTCTCAAACTGTTGGGCTAAAGCAGTCCTCCCTTTTCAGCCTTTCTACTGGGAGAGCCATTGCACCTGGTCTGATGTCTGTACTTTTCAGTACATGATATGTTTCATGAAACATGTCAGCATTTCAGAAATGACTAAACTGTGGGATGGGTAAAGTCAAAATATGCATAAAACATGCATAGTTTTTCTAAAATTTTGTATTTTAAACTAAGATTATTTTGTCTCTGTAATTCTTCTTTTTAAAAACTTATTCTTTCATGGTTTTTTAAATTCTTCCATAGCTACCCAGTTATACTTTTTACATACATTATGCACTCAGTCAGTCATTCAGTTCACTTTTGGGCATGACATATCCTGGACTTTCTTTGGTATGTGACTGGTAATAAAATCTATCAATCTGTTAGATTATGTGTCAGTTTTAAACTTTGAACTCCCAAAGGGTAAATATATTTACTGTTTTCTCAAGTTCTTAGATGTCATCTTACTGTAGTCCTGGATACTTAACAATACTTTTAAAGTTATTCTGATATATCCAAGAATATATTTACCCTACCTGAATATGTTGAACACTGAACATTTATAGAATCATAATCTTGTTAAAAGTCTTGAGGCACTTATTAATTAATCAACAGAGCACACCCATTCTATAATTTATGAGATAATTTGATCAAGTTACTACTGTTTTCTTTAATAAGTATCCTTTTTAAAAAGCTGTTTCCACATATGACTATAAATGTTAATGTCAGAGAGAGGTATTACAAACACCATAGTTTTCTTCCACATGTGTATACCTTTCAGGCTGCTGGTTTCCCATATTTCTTATGTTTTATTCTTTGCAGTTGCAATCGTAAAATGAAACAACCTTACTTTAGAGAACTATATGTAAGATCATCTTTAGAGAGCTGTCATATGTTACGAGAATCACAAGAGCCAAAGACTGAAATAATTAAAGTAGACAAAAGTGGTGAAGATGACAGTACTTACCGGGTATGATTTAGGAAATTAACAAGAAAATGAAAGTGAATAATCTTAGTTTAAAATACAAAATTTCAGAAAAAATACGCATGTTTTTGTGAGCAAAAAAGAATTGTTTGTAATTTATTGGAGTGATGAGAATGAGTTAGTTTTCCTTTCCTTATTTTCAGATTTTGTGTAATGTTGTTTTATGATTTTAGGGGATGTGGAAGGATGAGTAGTTTAGCCTCTAAGTTTTTTGTAATTTTTAAATGAGTGAAATTGCACATTTATTTAAGATCAAATTTAAGTGAAACCATTTGTTATATCCTTAAGGAGGGAGAAACAGTTTTAAATTTTCAAATTCTTATTTCTTGAAATATTGGTTCCTATGTTTTGGTGTGTCAAACCTTTTGAATACCTGTGGAAATTTACAGTTCTTTTAAAACAAATCTACTTTAACACACACTCAAAAAATATTGTGTATAAACTTCAAGGTTTTCATGGACTCCTGAAACTCAGTTTTGGACCCATGGATCCCACATTTAAAAGTATTCAATATTTGCTTTAACAATCCTCATAACAAGAAATTTTAGGACATGTTGATTCATTATTTTATACTTTTCATTAACTGGCCCTATTTTACTTGTTGACGCATTAGTTATTCTTTTGACTGTATTGTGCAGTGTTCTTTCAATAATAGAGTTGCCTTTTAAAATATTTTATACCCTACAGACTATTGTTTCCCCCCCCTTTATTCTCAACTGTGGAGGCTTTAACATTAAGAAAAAAAAATTATCCTTATGACAATAATAAAAATAGCAGCTAGCATTTATTAAGTGGTTATTCTTAATAACCACTGTTCTATAGACTTTACTTCCATTAATTTAATAATCACCACATCTCTTCGAAGTAGATACTGTTATTCTCATATTATAAATAAGAAAATTGAGGCAGTGAGAAGTTGAGTAACTTATCCAGGTTTATGTAACCTTGTTATTTTCTTTCAGTCCCTTGTTGAACAGCTAGATCAAGAGAGAGAAAAAAGATGGAAAGCTGAGCAAGCTGAAAAGAAACTTATGGATTATATTGAAGAGCTGCATAAATATGCAAATGAAAAAGAAGATATTCATAACCTGGCTCTACTTACCACAGATAGGTAAGGGGAAAGTATATAAACCCAAAGATATCTCATAGCTTAAGGAATACTGGCCTTAGTCTAAACTAGCAGAGGTTTGATTAAAAACAACATGTGGTTTTAGTTTGATCTGAATTAATTTTCTTAGAAGAGTTAGTGCTTTATTAGCCTGTTACATCAACAAGGACTTCAAGGTATATTTGAGCCCTTAAGCTAGGAGGTGTCAGATAAATAAGCATTATAAGTGGAGAATAGCATAGCAAGAGACTAGAGCAGAGTATAGCAAATTTTTCTGTAAAAGGCAAGAGTTGGCATCCTTTTCTTTTTTTGCTTTGTGAGTCATATCTGATCTCTTGTCATGTATTCATCTTTTGCAGTGAGCTTTGGTATTAGATAGCCCAGTTTCTTAATTCTAATGTTTTTATTTTTCCATCCTATTTTATCTCCCATCTCATCTGTTTTTATCTATATTGCATTCTGTAGTAGTTTGTCTTATTCCGTGAAAATACCAGTTTTCTAAATTACGGTAACTTTTTTTTTCTTGTTCTCTATAATTGTTTCTAAAGTTATGCATGTAACTGATGGTTTTGTGATATTGACATGGTATTTCCTACACCACTACATTGTTCTCTCTTATGTGTACCTATAGAGTATAAGGAAAATTATATTACCCAACATGTGTGCTATGAGAACCTCTGTAATTATGAAGCTGTGCTGCATTATGCCATTACTAGTTCTTCCAACACCACCTACCAACTTACTGCCTTACTTGTGTTTGGGGAATTGCTATCTCTCAATTGATACATGAAGAATCTGGGTGAGACTGAAGGAACAGGATGGTTAAATTAATGGTGCTCTGACTACTTCAGAAAAACAGTACCCTTGCTTGCAGTAAGTGCATAGGTAACCAACATTATGGAATGACAGATTTATAAAGACCTTGTGACTCAGTCGTGGATAGGCAATAGAGGTGAAAGGCTATGTCTTCCTTTTTACAGAATGAAAGTAAAAACCTGAGTGTTCTAGGAGTTTTAATATTAATGTGGTTCCATTTCTTTACAGTTAAAATTTCTCCCAGATTTTAACATTATGGGGTTTCTTTTTTAGGGGATTTAGCTGAATGTGTACGAATTATTGCTTTATTCTATATTGTGGGTATTAAGCAAGATATTATACCATGTCTAGGGCTGCTAGCTAGATTTTATTTAAATTGGAAGGCTTTGAACACACATCACCTTTATTCTTACTTAATCCATCTATTATTGTGCTCATGTTTCCCAAGTTACCTATTGTTCTCTTGAAAACTCAGCCTTAGTCTTCTCTGATTTTTCTTTTATATACACCCCCAAATGTTTGTCTGTGATTAGAGTTTTACCAATGTTGATATTTCTTTGTGTGTTTTGCTAGGGACTTTTTATCTCTAATACAGGGTCTGGCATCTAGGTGCCATGCTATAAGTATGTGTTATCTCAAAAAGTATCTCTCGCCTACTGTGATATCTTTATTGTCCAAATCTCCTTGATGACCAGATCTGTTCATCTAATTTTCGCTGTAAATGCCTTGCCAATATTTCTCATAAGTGTCTTAAAATCAGCATATCTGTAGGTGGACTCATTCTGCTTCTTCTGTATTTCTTGCCCTAATAGGTTCATTCTAGCATCCACCTAAGCTAAAAATATAAGCGTTATTTCTTTTTCTTTGTCATCTCACAACCAGCCAGTTGGTGTTGATATCTTATTCATTCTATTTCTTAAAAGGTGTTAAACTATCTCCTCTTTATCCCAACACTGTTGCTTTAGTTTAGGCCCTTATCTCTTGCTTAGATGATTGCTCCAGTGCTGTTTCTCTGTAGCTTCTCTGCCCTCATTCCACATATACTCCAACACTTTCATATAATATACCAAACAGGAGTTAAAAGAATGAACAAAGGAAGTACAGTTTGGAGAGCATGCTGATTAAAGGCAAGAAGAGAGGTGGTAAGGACAAGACTTGGAGAAATGACCATATATCGAATTTGATAGATATATATTTTTTAATGTGACTTGGAAATTACAGTAGATACACATGGGGTAGCTGCCTAGCTCAGTAGTTTCTTTATGAGGCTGTGTCTTTGTCCATTTCCCTCTTTAAAACATATATTCTGTCATTAATCTCCTGCCTATATCATAGAGTTAAGAGGTGAGCACCTGACCCACGTTGGGTAAACATAATACCTTAACTGTGGCCACTGTGATTAGTTCATGGGATGGACATAGGAATTCAGTTGGACTAATCAGAGCCTTCCCTGGGTCTCAGAAGTTAAGCTAGCGAAAGGTAATCTTTCCTATTTGATTCTCAGAGCTATTAGAATATGATCCCAGAGTTATATGTGGCCTTCCTCCTTTATGCTCTGCCCCAGACATAAAGATGCCTGCAGTAGGAAAAACTGAAGCCAGCCTCTAGAAGTCAGATATTGAGAGTCCTGACAGTGTTCATGTTCTTGGTTTCAGTGGTCCCTCAGAATAGTGCCATGCCATCTGTCTCTAGGTTTGCTTATGTGAGTCAGTAAATGCTCTCTTTGCATTTAAATTAGCTAAGAGTTTTCCATTGTAGTCAAAGGGTTCTAACTAATACAATGCTGAGATTAATACTTGGTGTCTAGGTTAGATACAGGAAGTTCAAAGTTAACTTGCAGGTAGCTATTCCTGTAGCAATTCTGTAACATGGCTTTATAATTATATTTAGTCTTTTCTCTCTGCTAGATACTGAGTACCTTGAAGGCAGAAGGCAGAAACTGCATCTTACGCATTTTATTTACTTTTAAGTCCACAGCTAGCACAATGCCTGGAACAAATTAAGTGTTTAGTAAAGTTCTGCTGTTGGCTCAGCCTGTAATCCCAGCACTTTGGGAGGATTACAAAGGATTAAAATCCTCAAGAGGATTGCCTGAGCCCGGAGGTTTGAGACCAGCCTGGGCAACTTGGTGAGACCTCGTCTCTACAATAAATCAAAAAGTAAGCTAGGCGTGGTAGCACGTGCCTGTAGTTCCAGCTACTTGGAAGGCTGAGGCGGAAGGATCGCCCCAAACCCAGTAGGCAGAGGCTGTAGTGGCCATTGAGTGTGCCACTGCACCCCAGCCTGGGGAACAGAGTGAGACTTCAACTCAAAAAAAAAAAAAAATGTTCTGCTGTTGAATAGTGAAGTTCACATAAGATAAAGTTTTGTTAATTTATGTAGAATGTTTTCCCTCAGAGCATAATGTTAGGTTTGGAGATGGGAAAAACATTGTTTGTTTTTCAGCCAGTTTTTATAGTAATTATAGTTTGCAACATACTTCAAGTCTTGTTCTCTGCTGTTTTAACACCTACTACAATTTTTATCATTTTTATATGTGTAGTATAATGCTTAATTTCTGTTTTAGGCTAAAGGAAATTATTTTTAAAGAGAGAAATTCCAAAGGACAACTTGAAGTTGTTGTTCACAGACTTCAAAATGAAATTAAAAAATTAACTATTGAACTAATTAATGCAAGAAATCAACAAAAGGATCACCATAAACATTTAAGAACCCTGGAGAAAGCATTAGAAAAAATGGAGAGACAAAAAGGGCAACAGCAGGCAGCACAGGTATTTCTGTGTTTTAATGTATCTGTGACATGGATTAACACAAATGTATAACTTCTATCTTGAAACAAATTATGCCATTTAGTAAACCTAAAAGATGTTAGGTTATATGCAAAAATTAAATTACTGTTAATTTAAATATAACAGTCATGTAGCCTGTTGAATTACATCTAAATTAAGGCTACTAGCACTTGCACAAAATAATTAAAAAGAAGACTTGGTGAAAATATTGCAGGCAGTTAAGCTTATATGCTGAAAGAGCTAGTTTTTAAGTCTTTAAGGTACTTGAAGGAATTTCATTTTCATGCTTTCTGAATGGAAATTATCATTAAAATTTGTGATACAAATAAGCAGTAGTTAATGCTAAAGTATTTGTTGCTTCCAAGGCTGTACTTTGTGTGACCTTAGCATAAATAATTTAATAAATTTCGAAAATCAACTTAGTCTAGGTCCTGTCATTTAGAAGGCACTTTTCTTTTAATGGGAACTGGCATTAAAGTAGGGAAGATTATCTGAATACTGTAATTTTGTGTCTTATACTCAGATTAGACTTATCCAAGAGGTAGAGCTCAAAGCCTCAGCTGCTGATAGAGAAATAAACTTACTCAGAACTTCCCTTTGTCAAGAAAAAGAACAAGTGCAACAACTTCATGAACTTCTTGCATTAAAAGAGGAGGAACACAGGTAAATGAAAAATGTTTGACTATGTTGACCTTAAGAATGGGGGGGAAAGCACTTGATTCTCCCCTCTTTCAGTAAAGACATTGATGGAATATTGGTGAAGTCTAACAAAATTAGCTCATGGAAAATGCCATGTTAATGTATGCATATGAATTGGTCCTATAGCAAAAACTAGTAAATAAAAAACAAATAGGTGACTTTGTTATCGGCATTTGAGGTATGGGCTTATAACAATAAAGCTTATTTTGCATTTTTCCAAACGCAACCAAAAGTTGGTCTTATGTGAAGAGAAAACTTTTAATTGACCTCCAAGTAACTACTTATGAAATTAATTAATCAGTATTCTTTATTTCTCTGAGGCAGTGTTCTGTGAACTTTTTCTGTAATAGATCACAGAAAATATTTCAGACTTTGCAGGCCATAATTGACTTTACCTTTGTAATACAAAAGTAGCTATAGATAGTATATAAATGCATGGACTTGACTGTATACCAGTCGAAGTTTATTCACAAAGCAAAAGGCACCAGGTCAGATTTGGCCTATGGACTGCAGCATATCAACTCTTGCTCTATAGAGTCCACAGAAATTTTAATGTTTTCAGCTAGTTCTATTTACTGTTCTACTAACTGAATTGTATGATTGCTGTAGGTTAATTGTATTTATTCCCAAACCTGTTTTGTTTTTGTACTCACATAAATTTTTAATGCATAAAGTAAATTTTAGTGCTCTGGGGAAATTGTCATGTCAATGAGAGAGACAACTATAAAAGATTGGAGGGAAATAATCACAGAAATCTCGATTTTGCACTTAGTTTACTTTATAAATGTCTTTTAAGTTTTCATTCCAGTTTAAAGAAACCAAAATTGGAAATAATGGATTTTACATTATGGATTTGAGTTATGTAAGAAAAATAGTGGAGAACTCTAAGGAATGAACTCATGTTTAAATAAAAAACAACCCCATATCAAAAGAGTCATAAATATTTTTATATTTTAACTGACTTTTTCTACTCACCAACCACCAGTATTTATTGTAAGTCATAGACTTAGCCAGAGTAGTAGATACAGTAAAGCAGAACTTAGCTAATGCAATTGCACCTAAAAAATTTCAGAAGCCATAGAATGATTCTGAACTATCTCAATGAAGTTAAAATGTGACATACTTTTCTTATCTCCATTACCATTACATACAAATAAAACTCATATTCTTTTCATACTTACCTATTTCCTATTTCTGTGTTTGAAAGTGAGGTGCTAATATTAAATTAACAATCAGAATATAGAATATTAAGAACTTTTAAAGACCTTTAAAATGTTTGTTTTCAGGTGAACATCATCCTTTGATTTTTGTTTGTTTTTTATTGCAGAAAAGAACTTGAAACAAGAGAGTTTTTTAGTGATGCTGAGTTCCGGGATGCCTTAGCTAAAGAAATTGCCAAAGAAGAAAGAAAACATGAGCAAGTTGTAAAAGAATACCAAGAGAAAGTTGGTGTATTAAGCCAGCAGTATATGGATTTAGAAAATGAATTTCGTTTTGCTTTAACTATTGAAGCCAGAAGATTTCAAGATGTAAGAATTGACTTCTAGCTCTTTATTGAAAACAGAATCAGCAAAATACAGTTTGATGAGAGGTTTTAGAATCCTAGGTGTATTCATTGTTGGCTCTGTGATCTTAAAAAAATTGTATAAATTCTTAGAGCCTTAATTTCCTCTAGTAAATAATAGCTACTGTTTACTGTTGCAAAAACTAAGTGAGATTGTAAATGGTGAAGTAAAAAGAGCACTGGAAAAAGGAATTGGGGAACTTGCATTCCCTCCTATTACTATAGCGGAGGAATTGGCAAAACTAAAGCCCCACAGGCCAAATAAGGCCCTCTGCCTTTAAAAAAAAATTTTAATAAAGCTTCATTGAAACAATGTCATGCTCATTTGTTTACATATTACCTATGGCTGCTTTTATATTGCAAAGAGTTGCAACAGAGACCAGTGGCCTGGCTTATAAAGCTTAATAATTTACTGTCTGGCTTTTTAAAGAAAAATTTTGGTAACCCCTGCTGTTAGAGGAACAATCTTGCTCCTAAGGCCAATCCATCAGGTATACACTAGATCCCATTTTCTCTTGCTTACTCAAGGATGTGACTTCAACAGATCTCTCTCACTCTTTTACAGCAGCAGTTTTCCCTGTGTATTGGATCATTCCCTTCAGTATATGAACATACTGTTATTGCTCTCATTTTAAGAAAACTCTCTTGATCCTGTTTTTTCCTTTGGTTACTACATTGTTTCTCTGCTTCCATTTACAACAGAACTTCTCAAAAATATGTACTTGCTTTCTGATTTTTCTACTTCTCTTCCCTTGCACCTGTTCTGGTCAAGTTTTTATTTCTACTGCTCTACTATCATTGCTCTAGTCAGAGCCACCAGCAGTGTCCATGCTATAAAAGTCATCAGTCAGCTTAGTCCTCATTTAATCTAACCTAGGTGCAGCATTTGACAGGGTTGGTCTCTTTTTTTCTCCACCAGTCTCTCTTCATGTGGTTTTCAGCACATAGCATTTCTTAGATTCTTTGGCTTTCTGTTATTTTACTACTTTTTAGTCTCTTTTGTTGGTTTCCCCTATTTTCTCCACAGTGTCATTATTGGAATGCCTAAATTTCAATCTCATTTTCTTATCTAGACATACTTATTCTCTTAGTAACTCTAGCATCATATATTATATCTCCAGCCTGGACCTTTTGCCTGAATTCCAAACTTACATGTCTAACCTCCTATTTAACGTATTTTGCTTAACTATTGATTCCGCCCCCACCCCTCAAAAACTTTTACCTCAGCAGTCTTCCTATCTCAGTTAATGGCATCTTTCTTGGTGCTTAGGCCAAAAACATTTGAGTCATTGTTGATTCCTCTTTGACAATCCCAATTCAGTGCCTCATGGGATTCACGTGTTAATATGTATCTGGCCATTTCTTACCATCTTCTGACACTGACACTCTGATATACATTACATTATCGTTCACCTGTATTATACGAAGAGTTTTCAAATTGGTCTTCTTGCCTAAATCCTTGCCCCCCACCCCATCAGTTTATACCAAACACAGCAGCTGAAATATTCTTTTAAGATACAAGTTAGATCATAAGATGACTCCTCAAAGACTTCCATTTTCCCTCCGTTTTATTGAGAGTAGTCATCAAAACACTTCACAATCTAGCCCCCGATTTCATCTCCAACTGTCCTCCCCTTTATTCATGCCACTCCAATGACAACTTTCTTATTCCTGTTCTTCCAGCATGTCTGGCACACTACTGCCTAGAAGACTTCTCTCTTACATATTTGTGTAGCTCCATTCCTTACCTCCTTCCAGTTATTGCTTCAGTGTTACTTTATCAATGATTATGCCATTTAAAATTGGGCCTGTTTCTCCCAACACTTTACATCCCTCTAACCTTTTTTTTTTTTTTACCCGTGCATATATCATTTAACATGATGTATAATTTGTTATGCTTGTTATTGTCAGTTCCTACCCATTTTAGTCTGTGTTATTCGTTGATGCATTCCAGTGCCTAGAACAATGTCTGGCAAAGAAGAGGCCCTCTGTAAATACTTACTGTATGAATGATTTCTGGTTGTAGATTTGACGCTAATTCCCTTGGTACTTTAGGCAAAGATACAATAACCTTCCTGGGTCTCTGTTCCATCTGGAAATTAGTAGATTGAAACAAATTACCTCTAAACTTTATTATTTAGATAAACTCTATGATTCTCAAAATGAAAGATATAAACTGTTTCCGGAAGCAAATTCTAATTATTTGGAGAGCTGCTATTTATATAATGCAATTTTGAAATATAGGTTAAAGATGGTTTTGAAAATGTTGCAACTGAGCTAGCAAAGAGCAAACATGCTCTTACATGGGCTCAACGAAAAGAAGATGAGTCTTCCTCTTTAATTAAAGATCTGACCTGTATGGTGAAGGAACAAAAAACAAAACTCGCAGAAGTTTCCAAATTGAAACAGGAAGCAGCAGCAAATTTACAGGTAAGACTTTGTAACATTATATTTCCTTTTTAATTTTTTACTTTATGTTCTCAAGTGTGTTGTGATAATTTTAGAAAATGCACAAAAGTAACTTTTAAATGATGCTAATGTATTGTGTATGAGAAAAATAATGCAATTAAAGAGATTAAATTCATGATTTCAGATTATATTGCTTACATAGTAGTTAAGTAAAATTAGTGAATTAATTTTAAGAAATATTAATTAAATAGGTGCTAGCTGTACAGTGATACAGCAAAAATTGTAAAGATGATTGATACTCATATGTCTGACATTTGGGGAACTCCACTTGGATTGCTGATGCCAGTTTTGTGGTGGTGCTGGTGGTTTTAGATATGCTTAGCTGTAATAATTTTTAAATAAATGTCTTTATTGCTGTTGTCTCCTTTTTAAACATTAGTGCTGTTTTACCCAAGATAACATATCTAGTGAAAAGTGACTTTTAAACTATTGGTGTAAATGCGTGATGAGAAATTTTGAGTATTACACATATATTTAGTTGTTCTTTAACAATTTTAGAATAAAATTCAGAATGTTTAAAGGAGTGGCTCCTAAAATGTGACTTTTTATTTATTGACCTATATTTATATTTAGTTAGTAAAAGTAAAATTTTTGATGTAAAATTTGGCAACATTTACTTTGTATATGCTTAAATAACATTTTTTCTCATAAATTGCAAAAAAAGCACTTAATTTATTTTTTTATCCCCATTTTTTTGGGGGGGATATACAGAATCAAATCAACACTCTTGAAATTTTAATTGAAGATGACAAGCAGAAGAGTATTCAAATAGAACTTCTCAAGCATGAAAAAGTCCAGCTTATTTCCGAGCTAGCAGCCAAGGAATCACTGATTTTTGGTTTAAGGACAGAAAGAAAAGTGTGGGGACATGAGCTGGCACAACAGGGTAAAATTCTCAAATTTTCAAAGAGAAAATAGCCTATTGTCAACCAACAAATCTGGGTATTGAAGAGGAAAAGAAAGACTTAAATCTGCCTAAAGACACCCAGAAAAACCTGGAATGATAAGTAGGCATTTTCCTGCCAAACAGGAGTGAAGTGCTCTTAGGAAATGGGAAATATGAGAGGGGACCCAAAACAAACCCCAGAATGTATTTATTAAAAATTGTTTATTTATTCTTACGCATTTAAACTTCGATTACCTTCAAAGTATTCTCCATTTGATGCAATGCATCTACCAAGATTGTTTTCCACTGTTCAAAACAGTTTTTGAACTCATCAATTTTTTTACCTTTTAGTGCTTCTCCTGGTTTTTGTTTCACTTCTTCCACATTACCAAAACACTTCTCTTTGAGGCCTTTTTTCATCCAGGGACATAGAAAAAAAATCACTCAGGACAAAACCGTATAAATGTGTGGTATGCAAGTTGTGCTGCTTTGGTCAAAAGCTGCTGAACAGTCAGCATAGTGTGTCAGGTCTGTTGCCATGATGGAAGAACTAGTTACCTGTTTGCCACAAATCAGGATGTTTCTTTTGTAAATCATGACACAACCTTCTCAAAACTTCCATATAAAAACTTTGGTTGGCCATTTGATCCAGAGGAAGAAATTCCAAGTGTACTACAAGGAAGCCATCCCCCAAAAGATAATTCTGGGTTGTTGTTTTTTTGGGTACCCTCTCGTAGTTTATTACACCAATTGAGAAATTGTAGCTCTGAATTAAAAAAAAAAAAGGTTGTAGCTCTGATTTTTTTAAATTGTTTTCTTCACATGATAATATGGCCATTTTTCTGAACCATGTGTACTATTGCAATACTGTATCTAAATGTTAAAAATAATTATTTCTTATATAGTGATTTTAAATTATTTGAACAATATGCAACATTTTTTTCTTCATATTTTTGTAAAATGTATTGTTCATGAAGAAATGTAATGAATAAAAATCACTTCAGGTTTAGATAAACCCTCGGTCTTATTCCCTTTCCAATCACTATAAAGCAAGAGGTATACACTGTTTTATGGCATTCATAGGTACTTTTAAAATTATGAATAACTAGATCTAAGCATTTTTATTATCATTTTATTTGAATGTCATAACACAAATATTACTTATATGAGTTACTTAACTTTATTTATGATTTTAGGGTTTTTAATAGCCACAAGTGTTTAGAAAGCCTTTTTGTTGACTTCCCCTTTCTTCTTTGTGTGGTGCTATTATGTGTTTTGTTTTATTCAGTTTTTGTCTTTATTTATAATATTATATATTGTAAATTAGAATTCCATAAAACACAAAAGCCCCACGGTGTTTTTAAGTTTGTGACTAACGGTATTTGTTTCATAGGATCTTCCCTAGCCCAAAACCGTGGAAAATTGGAGGCCCAAATTGAAAGTTTATGTAAAGAGAATGAATGTCTGCGAAAGGCAAATGAAAGTGATAGTGATACTTTAAGAATAAAGAGCAAAATCATAGAAGACCAAACTGAAACAATTAAAAAATTAAAAGATGTAAGTTTACATTTTATTTTGGTTAAAGAGCAAATAGCAGGTTTGAAAATCTGGATCAGTATATCCTAAAAATATTTGTTTTAATGTTTCCCAACTGTCGTAGACTATCGTGTGTTTTCTTTTATAATATTTGCCCCTTTGCTCTTAAAAGTTTTACATGATATTTATTAATTTGAAGTAAACTTCAAACTTTTATGGAGAATTTTATTGCAGCCTTCAGAATAACTAGAAATATTCAGTGTCAATAAGGGTCTAGGAGTCATAAGAAAATTGACATTTCATATGTTTAAAGTATTTTTTAAAAGATAATTTAAGCCATATCTAATTAACAAGAATGTGAAACATTTAAGACTCATAAGACTAAAGTACTGATTTTTTTTTCTACTGTTTTTTTTCTTGAAGTGTTTACAAGAAAAAGATGAACACATCAAAAGATTACAAGAACAGATAACTGAAATAGAAAAATGTACTCAAGAACAACTTGATGAAAAATCTTCACAACTGGATGATGTACTTGAGAAATTGGAAAAGCACAATGAAAGAAAAGGAAAACTAAAACAACAGTTGAAAGAAAAGGAATTAGAACTTGAAGAAATTAGAAAAGCTTATAGGTACTATACAGTATTTCTCACTGAGAAATAAAATGTTGCTTAATAACTTCACATACCCAATTTACTTTTTAAATTACCTCTTCTCCTATTAGTACACTTAATCAGAAGTGGCGTGATAAAGGAGAACTTCTATGTCATCTTGAAACACAAGTAAAAGAAGTGAAAGATAAATTTGAAAACAAGGAAAAAAAACTTAAGGCAGAAAGAGACAAAAGTATTGAACTACAAAAGTAAGCATTAAATTCTAAAGTATTTGGAATCTTTTTAATTATAAATATTGTGGGATGGGTGAAATACAAAAAAGAGGGGCTAAAAAACATGATGGATAGTTATTTGCTAAGAAGTATATTTCTATTCCTTCTGCAAAATGAATACAGTAATAGTTCTCCCTTAAATGTTAGCTGTGAGGTTGAAATTTTATATATGTGTATTTATGAATACATATGGTTTATATGAATTATATAGTTCTTAGAACAGTGATTGACACATAGTAATTGCTGTATGAGCATTTTGTTTTTATTACTATGATTATTGTTTTAAAACTCTGTTTGAAAGCACCCAGTGATATTTTTAGTTGATGTAAGTGGAATTTATAGGAGAAAGTTCATTGACTGCAAGGGGCAATGAGCTCCTGAAGAAGCTGGAACAGGTTTACATAACACAAGCTGTGAGGATGAGAGCTAATTATAAAGAGAGGAAAGAAAATATATATACCTGGCTGCCATTCTTGTGGTGGATTCCATTAAATACTCCAGAAGAAGTAAGGTTTTACCTTGTAAATGATATAACTAGGCTTGTTAAAGTTGAGGCACCTTGAAAAATAAGTAACATCATTGATGATCAGTTATCATGTCAAGATATAGAGTGATATAGGCAATATGGCATATGGGTAGCCCAAAAACTTTTAGAGCTAGGCTGTTATATCAAATCTAATAGAACCTGGAACTAGATTTCTATATTTGAATGTAGTGTAATGAAAAAGTGTTATTATACTCTACAGAAAGCTTTGTTTTAAAGCACAGTTATTTGTCTGTTAATAGGCGCTATTCTACTTTGCTTTCTGCCAAGCACTAATAAGAGACATTGGCTCAGAACCTAGTGCAAAAATGTCTATCCTGCTAGTAACAACTTTACAGTTAGAAATCTTTCATATCCTAAAAGAAACAGTCATTTTCTGTAATTAGCAAAAACCTAATAAAACTTATGAAGCCTAGCAATTTTTAGAATGTTTTATATTACATTATTCCTCATGTCATTAAAAATAAAACAATGCAGACCTGATTTTATACATTAATGCCTTTATGACTAATATCGGTATAATACTTTAAATTTAATGGAATTATAAGAAAACTAACAAGTTATTGTTACTAATAATAGGTTTTGTTTGTATAGCTTTTTACAATTTTTAAATTGATTTCATCTATCTTATTTTAAACCTGACAATAATCCTGTAAGGTTGGCAGAACAGGCAGAATTGTCCTGTTTTGTAGTTGAAAACTTGAACTTACAGTGTATGACTTGCCTCAGTCCCATGGCTAAGTGGTACAGTAAAAGAAAGTCTTTTGTTTCATGGCTCATGTTCAGTCTGTTTTTACTGAGGGCCATACCAAAACTAGGAAATGTATTCATTATATGGACTTTACCTTTACCTTACTTATTAATATTGTGATTGATATTGTGCCTCTAAGATACTTTTAGCATGAAAATTTTGTTAATTTCACTTGATTTGTTTTTTCTGTGTTATAAACATTAGTGTGTTCATTAAGTTAAACCATTTATATATAGTATGCATTTCTCAAACTGTCACACTGCAATTACATGGAGAAAAAAATGATTGATAGTAGTCATCTGTGAAGGTGCTCATAAACTGTACCTTTAGACTCAGAATAAACGGGGAAACAGAACACTCTAACTTTTAGAAGATGAAAGTGTAACAAACTTTAATGACATTACCGTAGACCAATCTGTTATTCTAATCAATTCTGCTGGGTGATGAACTACTTATATCTTTAGTTTTCCTGTGATAGTCCTTTGATAGTTTCATAATACTGAGTTAGGTTTCCATTAAAGTATAGAATGTAAGAACTGCCACCTGAGAAGAAATAACATCCTAATGTATATACTCACACACAGCACTTATTCATGTGTATATGTGGATGTTTTTGTTTTTTTAAGGGATGCAATAGAAAAGCTTCATAATATGGATGATGCCTTTAAAAAGCAAGTTGATGCAATTGTTGAAGCTCATCAAGCTGAAATATCACAAATGGCCAGTGAAAAGCAAAAATGTATTGACTCTGCAAATTTAAAGGTACTGTAAGTAAAATTCACTTTGATAATCAGTATTAAATGGTAATAGCTAAATATAATTGAATTTTGAGAATAAGAGAAAAGGTAGCATGATTTTATGACCGAATAAATATGAAGGATGTTGTCAAAACTATTACCAAAACAGGCCAAAATGTGGTAATACTTAGACTAATTGTAGAACATAATTCTGATGGAACCAAAATTGTAAGTTTGATTCTGGTTTGCTTCTGCTCCATGATCTCTGAATAAAAATATCTGTATCTAACCAATTTTGGATGGTAGTCTGTTTGGTGGCACATAGGCAGGATAAGAATATGGAAGTATTTTTTCCAGTACCCTGGGAAAAATTCTTAAAGAGAACTCTGTTATTAATAAGTGTTCGAGACTATCAGCTTTATTATTTTGTTATTATTGGTAAAATGGAGTTAAATCAGAGGCAAACACCAGAATCACCTTTGAACCTTTTTAATAATACACATTCATGAGTTCCCCTCAAGACACTTTTCATTCACTAGGTCTGGAGTCAAACCCAGGTGTTTAAAATTCCACAGATGATTTTTGATGTGACCACTCTAATGAGATCTGCTACATTAGAGGATAATATTGAATTTCCACTTTTTTCTTGATTTTTGACATGGTAATAAGAAACTAAGGTTTTCTAGTGCATGTCTTAAACTATAAAGCTGGAGATCCAGAAATCATCAACTGGAAATGAGTTCAACAACTGAAAGACAAAGTTATATTCCATATAGAAATTATAATCAAGGTTAATGTTTAAATAATAGTATATTCAGGACTCTATGCAAACAGAAAGAGGGCGTAAGGTCTTTGGAGATAATCTCAATGAATAAGAAAATATAACGTCCAAAATTTAGTTATTTATTTTATTTCAAGTCAACAGATGTTTTATTTCAATCTACCAAATGTTTAACAAGAGTTAATCAAGTAATACTAAATAAAGTTTAGGATTAGACCCTTAGCTGAAAGAAAAATATTGAGTATTGGACCTCCTGCCAATCGAAGGTAAGTGTTTGTTTAAAAGTTTGAAAAATAGCACCAGAGCTTAAGTGTGTTAATTAGGCATGGGGACAAGTTAGAGGAGGATTCTAAAGTATCATATAGAGGTGATTATTTAAATTAGGGGAAATATTAGTTTCTTAAGGAAAAAGAGATTAGGAGCTCTATAACTGGAGTTAAGAAGAGTGAAGTAAACAGAAAAGATGTCATATTGTTATCAGTATCAGGAGTGTTGTGGTATTGTAGGAAAGAGGGTTTCAAGCAGAATTTGACAGTATCAAATACAGAAACTCCTAGGAGAGTGTAGGTTATGAATAAATGACAAAATGATGTCTCAAAAAAGATAATATATAATCACCAACAGCACTTTTTTAAAAGCAGTAGGTGCTATGTTAAAGAAAGTACTTCTTTGGAGAGGGAGATTCTTTCAGTTTTGAAAATCTGTAAGGAACTGGGTAACTGGTGTTTAAGTTGAACTCATGAATCAGCATTCAGAAGCAGGTTAGGACAGTAGGAGGATTAAGTGAAAAGAGTGGGTTTCTGTCCTAGCTATGACATACAGAAACTGCACAACCATAAACAAAATGCCTGAGCTTCAAAATAGAGTTAAAATATATTACTATATCTTTTTCACAAGAAATTTATGAAAACTAAGTAGAAATATACATAAAAGTATTTTGTATACTATATAAACACTGTATTTTTCCAATAGCATTTCAACAAATTACATTTTACTAACCTTATTTATTTAATTCACTAATTTCAAAATTGTAAGAATAAATTGCTGACTTTTCTTTTAGAATGCATTTTAAAAATACATTTTTGTTAAGAAATTAAAATGTAAATTTTACATGCTGATTTAGGTTCATCAAATTGAAGAAGAAATGCGTGAACTTCTGGAAGAAACAGGCAAGAACAAAAAAGCAATGGAAGTAAAAATTAAGCAACTCGCTTTTGCTCTAAGTGAAATTCAGCAGGATATGTGATGGTTCTGAGAACACATTTGATTGAGATCAACCAGCAGATTTACTGTAAAAGTGATTAAATATTGTAATAGTAGTAACTGATATGACTTTGAAATGTCTCTTTCTGCACATTTCATTATGAATATATTTTTTAAGACTTTTGATCAAGTATTAATTGTATATGTAGGTTTTTACAATAAACTGTTGATAAGTATATGTATTAGAAAAAACAATCATAATAACTAGGCTTACAGCACTTTTTCTTGTTTCTGTGTGCTGCATTGTTTGGTAATTACACATTTGCCTACATACTTGTAAATGAAAAAATTAGTATATTGACTATGTGAGGGAAAATATTTTGATTGTGGTTGTTACCTTATTTTGATGAAGAACTAGTTACGTTTATTGGTTATCATTTAGTTGATGTAGCCAAAAAGCATTTAAAAGCTGTATGATAAAAGACATGGCATTCTTTAAAAAGCGTATGTAGCCATCTCCACATTATAATTACTCCTTTATTATAATACATATGACTTTTTATTAAAGATTACATTTGCGATTTTATAAATATTGTCTGTTCCTGAAGAGGAACATCATTGTTCCACCCTCATTCTCTCTAGATATTCTCCCCTCAATCACTATATATGAAGAGAGTTCTGATATTGCAACTGGGGACAGTTTTTCATTTCATTTCATACCAGGTCATTTATTACTATTTCACTTTTGTCGCATCTTATTCTATGTATGCAGAACAAAGAATTAAGTACTATGCCCCCTACTGCTTCTGAGAGAAGAAAATATAATGTTTTAATATCAATAGTAAACTAAGTTTTAAAAAGTAAATGGAACATTAGAAAAAAGTTAAATGCTTCATAAACACCAGTCCCCATTTCATTATAGATAAACTTCATACTGAAATGTGTGAGAAAACATCACATATGTCAGTATGTGTAATGGGAGTCTCAGAAAGAGGGTAAAAAATATTTGGAGAAATAATAACTGAAAATTTTCTAAATTTGATTAAAATGATTAACCTACAAATACAAGTTTTTACTAAAGCCTAGGGTCAACACAGAACCACATCTAAGCATGCTGTAGTCAAACTGTTGGGGAAAATCTTGAAAGGAGCAAGAAAATATGATTCTCATGCAGAGGAACAACAATCTAACAGCTTACTTCTCATAAGAAAAAATGGAGGACAGAAATCAGTAACAATACATTTGAGGTGCTGGAAAAAAGGGAACTTTTAGCCTAGAATTCTATATCAAGCAAAACTATCCTTCAAAAGGCATACAAATAAAGACGTTCCCAGATCAATGAAGACAGAAATGTATTGTTAACCAACCTACCTTGAGAGAAATGTTAAAGAAATCCTTAAAAGTTTAAAGGAAATTATACTTCAGTAGATTTGAGTTGGAAACTCAAATCTACTGAAAGAAATGAAGAGTATTATAAAAGGTAAATTTTGTGGCCAAATTTTTATATGAAAGACAAAAATATATTTTTCTATTTTTATCGAGAAGACATATAAAGTAAAAATCATAACAGTTGTACCAAGCATGGTGGCTCATGCCTGTCTTTCTAGCACTTTAGGAAGTCAAGGCAAGAGGATTGCTTGAGACCAGCAGTTCAGAATCAGCCTGGGCAGCATACACACCATCTCTAAAAAAAAGAAAAGCCAGATGTGGTGGCATGTACCTATAGGCCTAGCTTTCCAGGAGGCTGAGGTGGAAGAATTGCTTGAGACCAGGGGTTTAAAGCTTCAGTGAGCTATGATCATACCACCGAACCCCGGTTAGAACAACAGAGCAAGACTTTGTCCTTAAAAAATAAATTTAAGCCGGGCTCGGTGGCTCAACCTGTAATCCCGCGCCTTTGGGAGGCTGAGGTGAGTGGATTGCCTGAGCCCGTGGGTTTGAGACCTGCCTGGGCAGGCGAGACCTCATCTTTACAATAAGTAAAAAAAAAAAAAAAAAAAAAAAATTAGCCAGGCGTGCTGGCGTGCGCCCATAGTTCCAGCTACTTGGAAGGCTGAGGCAGAAGGATCGCCGGAGCCCAGCAGGTCGAGGCTGTGGTGGCCGGGAGCGGCCACTGCACTCCAGTCTGGGCGACAGTGAGACTCCAACTCAAAAAAGTAAAAAAAAATTATTTAAAAATAACTTGTTGAATTTATAATTTATAGATTTAATACATATTACCAAAAATGGCATAAAGTTAGGGGAAGAAAATTGAACTATATTGTAATAAAGTTTGTTTTACCAGATTAAATTAGTGTTAAAGATTACTGTGGTAAACTAAAATGCATATTGTAATCACCAAAGCAACCACTAAGAAAGTAACTGTAATGATACAGTTTAAACAGAGCAAGCAGCCAGCAATTAGTGAAGCCTAACAGCCAGGTGTGATGCCAAACAAAGAAGATACCTCAGCAGAGATCAGGGAGAGAAACAGAGCTCTACAAAAACCACGGTCCTCCGAAGGTGATTGTATGTACTCCCAAGTCTGCACCAATTGTAGATAGACTTTGCTAATAATCTAGCCACAATATTAAACTTAAGGGAGCAAAAACCTCACAAAAGAGGGAAACCAATATTTAGAGTTGCAACAATATATTCCCATAAGAGTCTAGTTTTCAAAAAGAAGGCATGCAAAGAAATGGGGAAATGACCCCTACACGGGGAAAAGAAAAATAGGTAACAAAAACTACTTGTCTGGGTTAAGATTTCAACTTCAAAGCAACCAATATAAATACATCAAAGGTCTGAAGGAAAACATGCTTTAAATGTAAAGACTGATGACCATGCTCATCACACAATATCAATAGAAAAGTAATTATATTTTTTTAAGTGGAAATTCTGGAGCTGAAAAGAACAATGATAGAAATTTAAAATTTACCAGGAGCTCTACAATATATTTGATCTGGCAGAAGAATAAGTGAACTTGATAGCTCGATGGGAGTCTGCAATCTAAAGAAGAGAGAGAAAGGTCGAAGAAAAATGAACAGAACCTCAGAGAAATACACAAACATACACAAAAAGGGAATGTCAAAAGAAAAGAGATGAGAGGAAAACATTTGCACATATATTTGAAATAATGGCTCAACTTTTGGATGTGATTTTTAAAAAAACACTACACATCTAAGAAACTCAGCGACAAATAGAAAAACAATGCAAGGAGAGCCAGATTCAGACACATCATAGTAAAAATGCTGAAAGAAAATTTTGAAAACAGCAAGAGTAAAATAACTCATATCCATGGAAACCCAATAATATAAATGGCTAACTTATTAGCAGCAAAGGAAGAGAGATGCAATATACATATTCAAAGTGTTCAAAAAGAAAAAATCACACAACTATCAAAAATAAAGGCAAATAAAGCCATTCCAGATGAACAACATCTAGAAAATAATTATGTTGTTATTCCACTATCACTATATATGTATATTTCCTTACCCTTTTAACCTTATTGGATTAACTATATGTGTGTGTATAACGCAATGTGTATATAATTGCAATATTGAGAGTATGGCATATGGAAATGCAGCATTTCACAATATCAATGGAAAGGAGGTGGGTAGGAGCATATAAATCTTGGGGAGGTGAATCTTTTTCTCTCTACTTCCTAAATAACTATATTTTCCAATCTGAAAAAAAAAAAAAGAAAATCATGGAACTGATAAGGAGTGAATAGCCAGAATGTATAAAAAACTCCTAAAATATAAAACTAAAACAAAAAGAATTGATTAAAAAATGAACATAGAATAGACATTTCTTCAAAGGTGATATACAAATGGAATATGAAAAGATGTTCAACATAACAAATAAGCAGAGAAATACAAATTAAAACCATAAGACCGCACCTCCTACCCGTTTGGATGGCTACTGTAATAAATAAATAGGAAAGATAAATAAAAGCATGCTAATAAGAATATGGAAAAAGTGTAACTCTTGGGCCCTGTTGGTAAAATGTAAAATGGTGTAGCAACTGTGGAAACAATACAAAAGTTTCTCTAAACATTTAAAGTAGAATTACTATATGATTTGACAATTCTACTTCTGGATATATACCCAAAAGAATTGAGAGCACAGTTTTGAACAGATATTTGTACACCAATGTTTTAGCAGCATCATATACAACAACCAAAGGGTGAACATGACCCAAGTGTTCATTGATGGATAAGAAGATAAACAAATTTGGTGAGTATACATACAATGGAATTTTAATCCACCTTTTTTAAGAAAAGGAAATTTTGACATATGCTACAAGATAACTGAGCCCTGATAACATAATGGGGTAAAATAAACTAAGCACAAAAAGAAAAATACTATGATTCCAGTTATATTGGATACCTATAGAGACAAAAAGAATGGTAGTTGCCAGGGGCACAGGGTATGAATAATGGGGAATTGTTTAATGGATATAAAATTTCAGTTATGCAAGATGAAAAGATTTCTGGAGCTGAATGATGATGATGGTTTCAAAACAATGCAAATGTACTTAACCTACTGAACTGTATGTACTTTACAAATTGTTAAGATAGTAAGTTTCATGTGTACATGTTTTATCACAATTAAAAATAATTTTTAAAAGCATTAAACCTAGCGAGACTCAGTGGCTCAGCCTGTAATCCCAGCGCTTTGGGAGACTGAGGTAAGTGAATTGCCTGAACCCGTGGGCTCGAGACCCACCTGGGCAACTTGACGAGACCTACAATAAATCAATAAATCAAAAATTACAATAAATAAAAAATTAGCCGGGCGTGGTAGCGCGCGCCTGTAGTTCCAACTACTTGGAAGACTGAGGCAGAAGGATAGCTGGAGCCCAGCAGGTTGAGGCTGCGGTGACCGGGAGTGGCCACTACACTGCAGTCCGGCTAACAGAGTGAGACTCCAACTCAAAAAAAAAAAAAAAAAAGCATTAAAGCTACACAAACAATAACTACAAAAACTGGGCAAATGATCTGAACAGACTTATCCAGATAAGATATGCAAATGCCCGTTAAGCACATGAAAAGATGCTCAACATTATTAGTAATTAGATAAATGCAAATCAAAACTACAAAGAGATAACACTTCTCACATGCTAGGATAGCTATAATTTAAAAGGCAATAATAAGTATTGACAAGAATGTGGGCAATTGTAACCTTCATACACTGATGATAGGCACTTAAAATGATGCAGTCACTTTGGAAAACAATCTGTCATTTCCTTAAAGGTTAAACATTGAGTTATCACACTACCCAGTAAAATTCCATTCCTAAAATACAACTTGGAGAAATTAAAATTTTGCCTACACAAAAAATTGTATGCAACTGTTAATTTGCACTATTTAAAACAACCAAAAGGTAAAAACAATCCAGATATTCATTAACTGATGAGTGGATAATAAAAAGTGATATATCTATACAATGAGATATGATTTGGCAATAGAAAGAAATGAAGTACTGATATAGGCTACGATATTGAAATGTCCAGAAAAGACAAATTTATAGAGATGAAAATAGGTTGATTAGTGGTTGCCAGTGATGAAGAATTTGAGGGGAAATGAACATGGAGTTTCTTTTTGAGGCAATGAATATATTAAAAACTAATAAACCATATACTTTAAATGGGTGAATTTTGTGGTATGGAATTATATTTTAATAACATAAAAATTCAAAAATTAAGTAATACACTAAAACTTTATTTCAGATTAAGGGAATAAGGTGGAACAGAGGAATAAAAACATCTAATACATATTGAAAACAAATTGTAAAATATCAGATATGCAACCAATAATATCCATATTTACTTTAAATGTGAATGACAGACAAGGAGTTGGCAAATGCAACCTGCAAGCCAAATTCTGTATGCTACTGGTTTTGATAAATAAAGGTTTTTTTGGAACACACATAATGCCATTCATCTATAGCTGCTTTTGTCCTGCAACAGCAAAGTAAATAATAGCAACAAAGACTGCCCTGAAAAGCCTAAAATATGCGTTATCTGGCCTCTTATGGAAAATTTTTCTGACTTCTGGTCTAAATACGCAGTCTGACAAGTTTGCGAACTTGTCACTGTGAGCTTATGTTGGCAGCACTGTGCAAACAACTCAGTAAGGGTTCATAACCTTAGTATATCTGTCTCACAGCTGTGTTTGTGTTGATGTATGACAGTATCTTGCTAAGTGGCGTAAATTGTTGTCGCGTGTTTTTGTGTGCCATCGCAAGAATTTTGGAGCTTGAAACAAACCAACATGACATTTCTTGTTAAACTTAGCAAGAGAAAATAAAGGACATGTTAGTCCAAGTTTACTTTGATAATGCCATGAAGAAAACGGCAGTGTACAAATGGATTAAATGTTTTTTTCAGGGGAAAGAAAGGATCACTGATGAAGAGAGGTCACAATGGCCAGTAACAAGCAGAAGTGACTAAAACATTGCAAAAAATGTGTCGAATTGTGTGTCAAAATCATCATCTGACAGTGAAAACCATAGCAGACCAAATGAACAGTGATAGAGTGCTGGAGTCCAGCTCCAGGAGAGAGTCAGGGCTTGAGATGGGAGAATCAGGAAGTGGCGAAAAAGAAAAGAGAAAACGACAGGACTCCTCTTCCTGGGGAGAACTCAAGACTCTGCCAATTTTTATTTATTTTTCACAAGCTTATATAGGTTTTCCACTCAGCCCTGTACCCACAAATGTATCTTATGTTGCTAACCAAACGCCCACGTACATCCTTTTTGCACTCACAATAAGGTTGACCTTTAACAATTTCAACCACAGATGGTGTTTTTCTTAAGTCAAACATTTGAACATTCCTAACTTTCTCATAACTACTTACTATTATAGGCCTATAATATCCTTACCCTATAAAGCTGAACCTTAACCCTAAGTCTTATTTAACTTACTTACTACCATATATTTATTTCTATTCATCTTATTTCTATCCTTATGTCTCTATATTTTCTTAACTATCACTTATACTATATATCTCTTATCTTACTAGTTTATCTTATCTATCTTATTATTAATATTCTAAATTCTATCTTCATTAAACTACTTATTTAATCCTAAAATACCTTAACCTATTTTTTATCCCAAATGGTTGTTTTCCACCAGCTCTCAGCTGGGGTCTGTTGTTTATGAGGAAGTGGCCGACTCCTTCTTCTCGGCCTCCTGCTGTTACTGAAAAACATCCTTACACACCCTAAGGGGCACCCCTTTTGCTGCAATCTCACCTCCATTATGCCTATGTATAATTTTTGCTATCAAATGCCATCGTCCATTTGCGCATCTATTATCTCAATTAAAGAGGGAACATTCTCAAGCCTATGCACGCAATCCTTCAAAGTTAGGGAAGGTCCGTCAACAGGATCCATGGGGCTTTGCCTCCGTCATGGCTGCATTTTACTGGGGCCTTGCTCCCAGCTGGCGTTTTTCCTGTTTTCAGGTTCCTTTTACCTTACTTTTACTAGTGATTGCGGCTCCCAACAATAGAGAAACAGGAAAATCTTAACTGAAAATGTTGGCATGAAAAAGGTGTGTGCACCCAGTCCTGTTGTGAGGGAGTTTTTAGTTAGTAAACAAATAACTATATTGGAACACCCTCCCTACTCACCTAATCTGGATCCCCAATGACTTTTTTCCTTACTTGAAAGTAGAGGAAATATTGAAAGGAAGACATTTTGATGGCATTCGGGACATCAAGGGTAATACAATGATGGCTCTGATGTTCATCCCAGTAAAAGAGTTCCAAAATTTCTTTGACAGGTGGACTAAGCTTTGGCATCAGTGCATAGCTTCCCAAGGGGAGTACTTTCGAAGATGACAGCAATGATATTCAGCAATGAGGTATGTAGCACGTTTTCTAGGATGAGTTTGCAAACTAATTGTCAGACCCCGTATGCCAGTAAATGAGCAGAGATTGTTAGACTAGATAAAAACACAAGATTTAACTGTGTGTTGCCTATAAGAGACACAGCTTATTTTTATTTTTGTTAATTAACACATTTATTTTCAACAAAACAACTGATCAGGTTCTGTGGTTCAGGCCTGTAATCTTGGCACTTTGGGAGACCTAAGTGTAACGTTTGGAAATATGAAAGAGGCACAGGACAAGGGGGCTGGTATAAACCAAGCATTTATTGGGGGAGCTCCCGGGCGAGGTCCTGTGGTCCAGAAAGATGGGCCAGGGGAGTCGCGCCCAAGGAAGGGCGGCTTGGGTTTTTAAGGGTGCTGCATCTGGGAGGGTGGGGGGGGGCGGGGGAGTAGTCAGTTCCTGGCAGGGGAACCAATCATCGCCAGCCCTGTATCTGGGCCCCTCTCCTCGAGGCAGTTGACAGGTGCATCCGGCCATGGGTGGAAAGGTACAGGCCCTGGAACATCCCGTCGGAAAGTCCCGGGGCAAATGTTGGTCTTGGCAGGTGGTGGTGCTTTCCTCCGAGCCCAACATCCCGACCTCTTTGGTATAAGGGGCGTCGACTCAGTCTGGCTACTTCAAGCTGAAGGAGGGCGTTGTTCATAGGAGGTCGGGACCGGGTGGGTCAGAAGGAAGCGGGGTGTAGGGGTGTAGAAGCAGCTGGTTGACTGCAACTCGAGAGATTTCCTTCATGCGAGACTGTAAAAAATTAAACAGGCAGGAGGCAACCATAAGTAAGAGAGATAACTACAACAGGTCCCAAAAATGGCAAGACCCATTGGGCGATGCCCGAGTTCCACCAGGCAGAGAAGGGCGATTCAGCAGTGTTTTTTTGGCAAAGCTCGTCCCCCAGTTTCTGGAGGACGTCTACATTTTCCTCTACTAGCCCGGGTTCGTTGATGTAGAAACAACACTCCTCATGGAGAAACATGCAGGTTCCACCCTGACCGACTGTGAGGAGCTCAAGGGCTCTGCGGTTCCGTAAAGTAACCAGGCTAGAGAGGTTATTTGCCGCTGTAAGGATGTCAGAGAGCTTGTGGATGCCTCCAGAGCTATTTGGAGCTTTTCTTCCAGTTCCCTGGGAAGAAAAGATGCTGTGTCCCAGTGCCCCCCACCCACCCAGCCCTCGGGCCACCACGGACGTGGCAAACGTGAGACCGAGCTTGAGGGAGAGGAATGCTGCGCGGTGAGCTCGCTGCAGAGCAGGAAAAGCTTTGAGCAAGAGCTCTTCCTTAGAATAGAACCGTCACCGGGTAGCAACAAGGGAAAGAACTATTGACAGATTTGAAGAGGGTGCCATTACACCAAAAGAACCCTCTCCTTGGAGCAGATAGGGTAGATGGTGTAGATCTGGAGTTGTTGCATGTGCAGGAGCTGCAGTAACAGGTATTAGAAAGGTTACTGAGAGACTGGAACAAAGGGACTCCAGGGATTGAAAGAGGCTGACTGTCTGGCACACTAGAGACATTAAACAATTACGTGACAGGGTCCGCTGCCAAAGGGGAATGGTTTATAGCGGTGCAAAGGAAGCAGTTACAATTCCGACAGAAGGGTGGTTGAGCAACGAAATACCTTCTTGTATTAAACGGAGCCAAGAGAACGGAGAAGGGTGGGTGGCACTCGGGGTGGGTCGGGGGAGAGCTGGGCACCCAAAGAGGTTTCTGCTTCTGCAATAAGGCTGGGAAGTTTGCCAAGGGAAGGGAAAACAAGGCGGTATGACCAAAAAATGCAGAGTTTACCTGATGGTCTAGAGTCTCGGTACCAGTTATAAACAACTCCATTGACTCCCTGTGCCCACCTGGGGTGCCAGGGATCAGAGATGGTGAAATGAGATACCTTTCCTGGGTGGATGGGGGGTAGATCAAGTGCATCTTGCACCAGCCATATGCACACCCCCCGTATGTCTCAGGCCACCAGTTACATTTGGCATGTGGCTGGTCATATTGGAAACAGATGACCAGGGCTTGGGTCTAACCCAGATTGATGGAATTCATGTTGCCCACTGAGATGTTGATGGTTACTGGTGTCTGGCACCCTCTGGGCTGGCACAGCGCAGTGCCCACAGAATGAGTAATGACTTTACTGTGAGACCGGGCTGTCTCTTCAATGTAAAACTGCCAGCGGTAGCCATTATCTGGCGGTGTTGTGCATGAGAGAGGCAGCAGGATTAGAGTGAGTAGCAGGACCCCGGCTGAGGCGAAGATGGGTGGGTCCCACCTGTTGACATTGCCAAGAGGTCCCTGGGGCCGGAGTCAGTTTGAGATGGGAGACATGATACCAAGAAGAGTGTCAGAGTAATTTGGCAGCTGTGGGAGTGGTAAGGACAACCGTGAACAGGCCAACCCACCGGGGGGTTAGAGTTTGAGGGGACAGTTTTTTGAGCAAAACCGAATCCCCCGGTTGTAAAGGAGTGCAAGCAAGATTCCGACCAATTGGCGGGAGTAACCGAGGGAAGGGTCCCCTCCGCGTGTTCTCTCAGCAACTGTCGGAGTAAGGACAAGTAGGGCAAGTATGAAGCCAGCAGGGGCGGAGAAGAGGGTAGGTTATGATTAATTAGAAAGGGCCTGCCATACAGCAGCTCAAAAGGGCTGAGATCGGACGGAGCCCTCGGAGCAGCCCATATCCTGGAGAGGGCGAGTGGGAGGAGGGGAGGCCAGCCAGGTTTTAATTCCAAGGTGAGTTTGGTGAGGTGTGTTTTTAAAATGCCATTTGCCCTTTCTACCTTACCCGATGACTGTGGACAGTAAGGGATGTGGAGTTTCCAGGTAATTCCCAGGCTAGCAGCAACCTACCGGACAACCTTGGCAGTGAAGGCAAGTCCGTTGTCTGTCTGGATGTTGGCCAGGAGGCCGAACCTGGGGATGATGTGTTCCAGAAGGACTGTGGCCATGACATCAGCCATCTCTTTGGCAGTAGGGAAGGCCTCGATCCAGCCTGAAAAGGTATCCACTAGAGTGAGTGAGTAAATACCAGAACTTTTTGTGGACAGGCATATGGGTGAAGTCGATTTGCCAGTCCTCGGCTGGGAGGTGGCCCCTCATCTGGTGAGTGGGAATACGGGGGTGCAACCCTCCCTGTGAGGTGACAACAGAGCAGACTGAACATGCGGCATGAACCTGAGAGAGAAGCTTTTTTAAACCCGTTAGATGGAATATAGGAGAGAGAAACCTATACATGGCCTCAGGTTCAATGTGTAGAGAGCGGTGGACTTCTGTCAACATATGAGAGGCCTGGTTCTGTGGCAGCGCATCATGATCCCCCAGCATGATGCAGTCTTGCTGTATGACATGGCCCCCTTTGCTTAATAGGAACTGCCGTTCCTCAGGAAGGTACTGGGGTTGCAGGGAGGGAGCAAGGAAGAGGAGAGGGGATGGAGGTGTGACTTGGTTTAGTCCCCTTGCGACAGAGTCTGCCCAGGTGTTGCCTTTGGCCACCGAATCTTGTGAGGCTTGATGGCCTCGACAGTGGACAATAGCAACTTCCCGTGGGCTCTGCAGGGCTTGCAGTAGTTTAGTAATTAGTTTGGCATTGGTAATGGGAGTACCCTTCGTGGTGAGATATCCTCTTTCTTTCCAAATAGCGGCATGGGAATGAGCAATGAGGAAGGCATACTGGGAGTCAGTGTAAATGGTTACCCGCCACCCCTTAGATAGTTTGAGAGTCTGTGTGAGAGCAATAAGCTCTGCTTTTTGGGAGGTGGTTCCCAGAGGAAGGAGCTGGGCCTCGAGAACAGAGGCAGCAGAGACTACCGCATATGCCACCCATTGGTGGCCTTGTGGGGTGCAGACAGAACTACCATCCACGAACAAGGTGAGGTCTGGGGACTGAAGTGGTTGATCCGAGAGTCCAATCCTGGGCAGAGTGAGGGCCTCCACCACCTCTGGGCAAGAGTGGGTAGGCTCTGCATCAGAGGAGGGGAGAGGGCGCAGGGACGCCAGGTTAAGGGGTGGTGAAGGTTTTAGAGTTACTCCCGGGTTGTCAAGGAACAACAAATGGAATTCCTGTATTCTGGAGGGGCCCAGGAGAGAGAGCACATGATGTCCCAACAGTTTGTGGACTCTGTGAAGGGAGAAGACAGTGATATGGTGATGTAGGGAAAGTTTTAGAGCCTCCTTGGTCAGGACAGCGGCCGCCGCTAGTGCTCGCAGGCAGGGTTGCCACCCCCAAACAGTGGTATTGAGCTGTTTGGAGAGGCAGGCTACTGGGTGGTGGGAGGGGCCCACCGGGTGTGTTAGGACCCCCACAGCGATTCCACAGCACTTATCTGTAAACAAGCAAAAGGGTCGAGAGGGGTTAGAGAGACAGCAGTGGTGAAGACAGGAGGGTGTCACGGAGAGCAACAAACCACTTGCGAACTTCAGCAGGGGAGGTGAGGGGCCCCGTACATGTTTTTTTGGTGGCCACATACAGAGGTTTGGCTAACAGGGCGAAGTTAGGGATCCATTGCCTGAAGTACCCCCACAAAGCCCAAAAGGACAAGATTTGGTCACCATTTTCTGGGGTGACAGCTACCGCACAGCATGGAGGCGGTCCGTTGTCAGGGCCTTAGTGGTGGGAGTAAGGCGAACGCCAAGGTAGACGACCTCAGGTTGCGTGAGCTGAGCCTTAGGCGGGGACACCCTGTATCCCCCCCTAGAGGCCAGGAAATTGAGAAGGGCGGCTGTGTGTGTGTGTGCGCGACAGTTCCTCAGATGGGTTGCAAAGCAAGAGATCATCCACATACTGGATGAGGTGGCTAGGTTGGAGAGGGCAATCAGCTAGGTCAGTCACGAGAGCCTGGCCAAAGAGGTGGGGCTGTCCCAGAACCCCTGCGGAAAGACCGTCCACGTAAGTCGTTGAGCCTGTTCCGTGTCCGGGGCCTCCCAAGTGAAAGCAAAAAGGGGATAAGAGTCTGGGTGTAGGGCAATAGTAAAGAAAGCGTCCTTGAGGTCAATGACAATGAAATGTGTTGTCTGAGGCGGTATCCGAGATAGAAGAGTGTAGGGGTTAGGAACTACTGGGTGGAGAGGTACTACCGCCTCATTAATGACACGGAGGTCCTGGACCAAGCGGTAGTCCCCAGAGGGCTTACAGACCGGAAGGATGGGGGTGTTACATGAAGAGTTAATGGATATGAGGAGGCCCTGGAAGAGTAAGCGAGTAATGATGGGTTTAAGGCCTTTACAGTGTATGACTGAAATGGGGAACTGGGGTCTAGAAGGGAAGTGAGAGGGGCTTTTTAAAACTATGCAAACCAGGGTGTGGTGTCGGGCTATGACTGGGGTGGAAATATTCCACACATCGGGGTTGACTAGGTGGGGAGGGAGGGGAGGTGGCAGGTCTGAGTCGGGAGAAACAGAAACTAGAGCAATATTGGCAAGGAGTGGGGCTGCGGATTGAACCGCCAGCATTAAAGTGGCCCCTAGTTTTGAGAGGATATCCCTGCCAAGCAATGCAGGACGGTGCAGGACAGGACAATAAGGAAGGAGTGACTAAATACCCAATCACTGAGAGAACAAGGTAGAGGCGAAGTTTGGAGGAGGACAGAAGGCTGGCTGTCGATACCAACGACCGAGACCTGGGAAGGAGATAGAGGCCCTGAAAAGGAAGGCAGGACCGAATAGGTAGCTCCCGTGTCCACGAGGAACGAGATGGACTTACCCACTACCTGGAGCAAGACCTTGGGCTCGGCGAGGGTAATTGGGGTCCTCGAGTCCGGGCATCCTCAGCTTTCCACCAGCCCGGGCAGCTCATGGAACGGAGCAGGTGGCTCAGCTACACCCCCATGAGGAGGCCCCAGGCCAAGTGCAATCTGACTTCCAATGGCCCATTTGCTTGCAGATAGGACAGGGCTTACTTGGCGGACGTGGGTTAGGGCACTGCTTGGCCCAGTGGCTCTCCTGGCCACATTTGAAACAAGTCCCCAGGGGAGCTTTATTACCCGCCATTGGACGCCGAGAGACCCCAGTACCCTGTTGCATTGGCCGCAGGGCTGCCGCCAGGGCGCGGGCTTGTGCTTTAGCGGCCTGCTGGAGGCACTGCTGCCTCGTGGTTTCTGCATCTTCCTCGCAGGCGTTAAAAACCTTAAAGGCCATGTTTACCAGGTCACGGACAGGGGTTTGAGGACCATCCGCTGCCTTTTTAGGCTTTCTGCGAATATCAGGGGTGGATTGGGTAATGAAATGGGTAGTGAGAACGGTAGCCCTGACAGGATCATCCGGGCTGAGGCGAGTGTGGAGAGTCATAGCCTCCGTAAGGCGGTTTAGAAAAACGGCCGGGTTTTCATCCGGGCCTTGGGTTATTTCCCTAAATTTATCATAATTTACAACCTTTTGAGATGCTGCCTCCAGTCCCGCCTGAATGCACCGTATCATGCGATTTCTACGTCTACGTCCTATGTGACCGGCTTGGTAGTCCCAATTGGGGTCTGTTGCCGGGACGGCCTCGGCCCCAATTGGCTGTGTGTTGTCCATTAGATGGACTTTACCGGCGTATTCCCGAGCAGCGGTCATGACCCGATCTCGTTCGTCAGGAGTGAGGGTAGAAGTAGAGATAACATGAACATCATGCCATGTTAGATCATAAGCCTGAGTAAGGTAACGGAACTCTTTGGCAAAGGCAGTAGGGTTGGCAGAAAGCGACCCTAATCGTTCTTCGATGGCAGATAAGTCGGCCAAGTAAAAAGGGACGTGTACCCGAATAATGCCATCCGGGCTAGCAACCTCTCGGAGAGGACAAATGGGCACAGGAGCAAGGGGGTGGGGAGGGTGGTCCATGCAATGTGAACGGGTATGTGCACTGACCGGAGAGGGGAGAGAGAGCAGTGGAAGGGGAGAGTTGGAAGGCGAGGGAGAAAGATAGGGGTAGGGAGAGTGGGTTATAAGGTTGGAAGGTTGGAAGAAGGAGGAGGATTTGGGGGACGAGGGATTGGCACGGTTAAGTCTTCCAGAAGATCTATGAGGGGGGATGGCTCGGGAGTGGGTGGGAGAGGCTTGTCATCTAAGGGTGGAGGGGGTGGGGCAGACGGAACGAGGGAGGGGTTGGGACCAGGGGATGGGGGAGGAGGGCCTCCTTTTGCCAGTAGGATTTGGGTGGTACTGCAATAGTGGCACAAGAAGGGGTAGGAGCATAGATACCAAAAAGCCTGAACGTAGGGGACCTCTGACCATTTTCCATTGCGTTGACAGAAATTGTCTAAGTCCGTGAGGATGTTAAAATCAAATGTTCCCTCAGGTGGCCACTGAGACCCGTTATCTAATGCATACTGAGGCCAGGCCACAGTGCAATAATGAATGAGATGTTTGTGGCGAACGTCTGGGGTTAAGCCCAGTTTCTCGAGGTTACCGAGAAGACATCCCAGGGGTGTTTTGGAGTCAGATTTGGAAGGTTGGTTACCCATGTCGGCCTCTCTTTCTGGGGTCTGCCTGAGTTAAAAACGGCGTCCCGATTTTGACAGAGACAGACTGGACGGAGCAAAGGTCAGAGTAGGCTGGGCGTCCCCAGGACCTACTCCAGACCGGCATGGGTGGTGATCCCTAGCACAGCTGTGACTCCTGAGAAGGAGACCCGGAAAGGAGAGAAGAGAGGCAGACACGAGGGGGAACTCACCGAGGGAGTCGCCATGGAAGGTCAGGTCAGAGGTCCGCGGTCCAGGCCAGAGGCCCCTGAGCTGGAAGGTGAGGCCTGTGCGGCTCGATCACCTCCCGGGTTTCGGCACCAAGAGATGCTGGGCTCGGAGGAAAGCACCGCCACCTGCCAAGACCAACATCTGCACAGGGACTTTCCGACGGGACCGGTGGCCGGATGCACCTGCCAACTGCCTCGAGGAGACAGGCCCAGATACGGGGCTGGCGACGATTGGCTCCCCTGCCTGGAACTGACTATCCCCCCACCCCCACCCTCCTGGATGCAGCACCCTTAAAAACCCAAGCCGCCCTTCCTTGGGCACGACGCCCCTGGCCCATCTTTCTGGACCACGGGACCTCGCCTGGGAGCTCCCCCAATAAATGCTTGGTTTGTACCAGCCCCCTTGTCCTGTGCCTCTTTCGGTATTTCCAAACGTTACACTATGTGGGAGGATTGTTTGAACCCAGGAGTTCAAGACTAACCTAGGCAACATAGCAAGACCTCCTCTCTACAAAAAAATTGTTAAAAATTAACCGGACATAATAGTGCACTCCTGTAGTCCCAGTTACTTGGGAGGCCGAGGCAGAGAATTGTCTGAGCCCAGGAAGTCGAGGCTATGCATGCCACTGCACTCCAGCCTAGGTGACAGAGTGATACCCTGACTCAAACAAACAACTGACTAGCATTCCTTCCTGATAAGAAACCACAAACCACAGAGTGATTCTAGCCAGTAGAAGGAGAATGTAGGTTTTCGCATCCTCTGCTTCACCTCTTGACATCAGAGTGCTAAAAACTCCACCTTGGAATCATGCTAATACCATTATTTTTTGAACATTGTCCCTGTGAAGAGACATGAAGCTCAATTGTGCATGTGCATATTTCTCCGTTCATAAATATTAATGACTCCTATAGCTTATTGAATATGTACATTTGGCCACCTCATTCAGCATAAATCCCTGTCTTTCTCTTTCTATTCTCTAAGTGTCTGTTTCCAGCTTCTGGCCAGAGGCTATGCTTCTCAGCCTGTCAGAATGGCCATCCTGCAGGTTGCAACCCTTCATGAGAAAAAAACTCTTCCAAATGTATCAACCTCATCATTCTTTAGTTGGTAATATAAAAGGAAAAGAGATTCTTGTTCGCTTTTTAAGATTCTCACAAAGAGAAGTAAGTTCATGGGTTTTAAGGTGAGACAAATCTGGGTTTAGTCAATTATTAATTATATGACTTTGGAAAAATTACTTAACTCCTCTAAACCTGTTTCTCCATAAGCAAAATTGCGCTTGCAATACCTATTACTACATAGGGTTGTGCCAAAGATTAAGTTATAAGTGAGGACTCTGACCTCTTTCCTTTACCTTGCCAAATTCCTAACCTAGGGGCCTGGAGGGACAGGCTTTTTATTAATGTGACTTACTTTCCAACCTGACTCTGGCAAAACATCACAAAACAGATAAAGAAGGAAAATAAAAATATTTTATGACACTGAAGGTGTATTTTAGGAACTCCAGGCACCTTTGAAGACACTTACCTATTCCCTTTTAAATCTGTACCATAAGAAGCTTCATCTGCATACTTGCATACCAAGAAACTTAACTCTCTTATCATTCTTCAAATTGCCCATTTTCTTTACTGCTTTTCTTTCTTTCTTTCTTTCTTTCTTTAATTTGGTGAATGTTTATTGTCTAAATATGGCTTAGTTTATTCTTATAAAAGCATTACTTGGACATTACGTTTATTGAGTTTCAGTTTAAAAGTGGTTCTAAGGCAATCCGTATACAACCGAAAGCAGAAAATCAAAGTGATGGGAGTGTGCTCTCACGCCGCCCGCTTGTAAAAAACAGGGAAATTCTACTACGGAGCTGTTGGACACGAAGTTCCCTCTTCCATTTCTCTTAACACTAAACAATATATAAGTCATTTACATAGAACTAAATGCAGAGGAAGGCACAGCTTGTTATAGTAAAGCACAGTTAGTTTACTACTTTTACAGTTCATCAGATAACTCTAGGTAACTAAATGCCAGTCAGGAAATCTTTGAGCCTGCCTATAACCTACAGGCCCCTTAGAGATACCCTGCCTTCCTGGACCAAATGAAGGAAAATCTCACATGTGTTGATTTGCGGTTTCTTGTAACTTTTGTCCTCCTAAAATGTTTATAGCCAAGCCACAATTCAACCACGGCAGGCACACGTTCTCATGAAGTCCTAGAGACAGGTGCCACAGGCCTAAAGCCACTCATTTGGCCCAGAATAAACCATTTAAAATATTTTACAGAGTTTGGCATCTTTCATCAGCATATGCTCATCTGTTCAATGGTTAGCACAATGTCCTGGCATAATAGGTGACCAAATAGTAGTCACATTTATAATGAACATACCATGAAAACCATAAAGTGCTACTCACATGTAAGGCATTACTTTTTTTTCCTTCTCACTTCGCCATGAAGTTTCAGAACATACCAAAATCAGAAACTTAAAAACAGAATCACAAAGTGACTTAGGAAAACTCTCTCAAACCGAGTTTTTCCTCTGTTCTCACACCATCACAACACTCTTCAATACAGAATAAGATTTCTGTGACCAGTTGTGGGGGTGTCCTCACACAACGAGCAGCGAACACCAACCGGGTGTCCTCCAACTGAATTCCTACACTACCTGGAGATAGTGTCAGACCCCGCAGTTTGAGGACTCAGTCCCTAAGACTGCCCCAGTACCAGTCACCAAATACCAGTCACAAATCCGGGCTTTCAGAATTCCTATTTGGCTTCAGGTTGAGGTTCCCATAACCCTCTTTTTAGGTTTGCTTAACTTGCTGGAGCACTTCACAGAACTCAAGGAAATACTTAGTTTCCTCGTTTATTATAAAGAATATAACCAAGGATACAGATGAACAGATGCATAGGGTAAGGTATGGAGGAAGGGGCACAGAGCTTCTACACCTTCCCTAGGGGTGCCACCCTCCAGGAACCTCTATGTGTTCAACTATTCAGAAGCTCCTATTTCTATTTTTGAGACTGGGTCTTGCTCTGTCATCCAGGCTGGAGTATAGTGGCATGCTCCTAGCTCATGCAGCCCCTAACTCTGGGCTCAGGTGAGTCTCCCACTTGGCCTCCTGAGTAGCTGGTACTATAGGTACAAGCCACCACATCTGGCTAATTTTTTATTTTTATTTTTTTGTAGAAACAGGGTCTTACTATTTTGCCCAGGGTAGTCTGGAACTCCCGACCTCAAGCAATCCTCCTTCCTTGGACTCCCAAAACACTAGGATTACAGGCATGAGCCACCACGCCTGGCCAGGAGACACACTTTAGATTCAAAGTCACTAATTAGTTGATGGTAAAAAGATAGGAAAAAGATAGACTATGCATTCAGTCATTATAATAATTCAAAATGACTTAATATGAGAGTTAAGATCATAAAACTTTTAGCAGAATACATGGCCCACTTCTTGGTTTGCATCCAAAGGAAATTAAATCAGTATCTCAAAGAGATAGCTGCATACTCATGGTCACTTCAGCATTATTCCCAAAAGCCAAAATACTGAAACAACCTAAAAGTTCATCACTGGATAAATAGGGGGAAAATGTGGCATATTTATACAATGAAATATCATTCATCCATAAGAAACAAGAAAATCCTGTCATTCGAAACAATATGGATAAATCTGGAGGACATTATGATGAGTAAAATAAGGTCAGACACAAAAAGACAAATACTGTATGATCTCATTTATATGCGGAATCTTAAAAAAGTTGAACTCAGGCCTGGCGTGATGGTTGAAGCCTGTAATCCCAGCACTTTGGGAGGCTGAAGTGAGAGGACTGCCTGAGCCCAGGGGTTCGAGACCAGCCTGAGCAACTTGGTGAGTCCTCATCTCTACAATAAATCAAAAAATTAGCTGAGCTTGGTGGTACATGCCTATAGTTCCAGCTACTTGGAAGGCTGAGGCAGAAGGATCACCTAAGCCCATTCGATCGGGGCTATAGTGGCTGTGAGCGAGCCACTGCATTCCAGCCTGGGTGATAGAGTGAGACTCCAACTAAAAAAAAAGTTGGACTCAGAAGCAGAGAGTAAAATGGTGACTATTGTGAGCTGGCAGGTGGGGGAAATGGAGCGATGCTAGTCAAAAGATATATGCTTTCACATATAAGATGAATAAATTATGGGGATCTCATCAGAACAGATCTCATCAAAACAGCACAGTTACTTTAGTTAGTCAACAATTCTGTATGGTTCACTGGAAATTTGATAAGAAAATAAATTATAAGTCTCCTCACCACACATGCATATGCATGTGCATGCACACATACACACACACACACACACACACACACACACTCAAGAAAGGGTAACTATGGATGATGACGGATGTGTTAATTCAACTACAGTAATCAGTACAGAATGTATATGTATATCAAATCAACACATTGTTCACTTTGAATATAAATAACTTTTTGTTGTTGAAGAAGAAGAAAACATAAAAAAAATCCTTGTGTCCTTGAGTTAGGCAAATATTTTTTAGACATTAAAAAGTATGGTCCCTAGTGTTGTGGACTAATTGTGTGTTCCAAAATTAATATGTTTAAGTCCTAACTCCCAACAAACCTTATAATGTGACTGTATTCAAAGATCCAAAATTTAGAGAGGTAGTTAAGGTTAAATGAGGTTATATGAGTAGGCTCTCATCCAATATGACAGGTATCCTTATAAGAAGGAGAAGAGACACCAGGATGGGCATGTGCAGAGTAACAGAAAGAAGGTGACCATCTATCAGCCAAGGATCAACTGACTCCTTGATCTTGGACTTCTAGCCTCCATAACTGTGAAAAAATTATTTTCTGTTGTTTGAGTCACTCAGTCTGTGGTATTGTGCTATGACAACCCTAGTAAACTAATACACATAAAATCAATAAATTATATTTCATCACAATTAAAAATGTTTATGTCTCAAAGCATACCATTAAAAAAATTAAAAGACAAATAGACTGAGTGAAAATATTTGAAAATCATGTATATATTAAGCATTTGCATTCAAAATATACAAAGGACTCTTTTCTTTTCTTTTCTTTTAGTTGGCATCTCACTCTGTCACCCAGGCTGGAGTGCAGTGGCACACTGATGGTCACCCCAGCGTCCACCTGCTGGACTCCAGCGATCCTTCCACCTCAGCCTTCCAAATAGCCAGAACCACAGGCATGCACTACCATGCCTGGCTAATTTTTGATTTATTGTGGAGATGAGATCTCACCAAGTTGCCCAGGCTGGTCTTGAACCCACGGTCTCAGGCAATCCACTTGCCTCGGCCTCCCGGAGTGCTGGGATTACAGGCTGAGCCACTGAACCCGGCTCTTTTCAATAAAAGAAGACAACACAATTTTTTAAATGGGCAAAATATTTGCATAAACATTTAACCAAACAAGACAAACACATGCCAATAAGCACATATAAAGGTGTTCAACATCATTAGTCATTATGAAAATTAAAATGAAAATCAGAGACAGGCATGGGGGTGAGAGTATCACCTGAGGCCAAAAATTCAAGACCAGCCTGGACAACATAGTGAAACCCTGTTTCCACAAAAAAATTTAAAAACTTAGGTGGGCGTGGAAATATGTGCCCACAGACCCAGCTACTCAGGAAGCTGAGGTGGAAGGATAGCCTGGAGCACAGGAGGTAGAGGCTGCGGTGAGCCATAATTGTACCACTGCACTCCAACCTGGGTGACAATAAGACCCTATCTCAAATAAAATAAAATAAATAAAATCAGATGCCACTTCACACCCATCAAATGGCTATAATCGAGAAGGCCAGTGATAACAAGCCTTGGCAGGGATATGGAGAAACTGGACTCCACAGGGTAGTAATGTAAAAAGGCATGGCCACTTTGGAAAACAGTTTGGTATTTTCTTAAGATGTTAAGCAGAGATAGCAATTCCTAGGACTCTACCCAAGAGAAATGAAAACACAAGCCCACACAAAGACTTGTATGCAAGTGTTTACAGTAGCATCATTCCTGATAGCCAAAATGTGAAAACAATTCAAGTATCTATCAACTGGAAAGCAGATATATAAAATGTGGCATACTCTCACAGTGGAAACCTACTTAGAAATAAAAAGAAACAAAGTACTGATACTACAGCCTGGATGAACCTCAAAACCATTATGCTTAGTAAAAGAAATGAAATGCAAAAGGTCACATATTGCCTGATCCCATTTATTTAAAATGTCTGGAAAAGGTAAATTTATAGAGACAGAAAACAGAATAGTGGTTGACTGGGGTCAGGGTTACAAATGTGGAGTGAGTGCTTCTAAATCAACTAGGATCTTTTTGGGGTGATGGAAATGTTCTGAAATCACTTTGTAATGATATTTACACAACTCTATACATCTTAGCTCTATAAAAATTACTGAATTGTATGCTTATACTGTGTGTGCACTTTATGGTATGTAAATTAAACTGCAATTAACCCTTTAAAAATAGTTAGAAGAGCCCTGGGTTGGCTCCATTAGTATCAGACAAAATAAACTTTAAGGCAAGAAATACTACTAGAAATAAAGATGGATATTTCATAATGACAAAAAGGTGAACACATCATGAAGATAAAACAATGACAAATATATGTGCATTTCACAACAAAGCCACAGAATACATGAGCAAAAATTGAAAGAAAAATATATACCTTGCAATAGTTATATTAGCAAATATCAACATTTTACTCTGAATATTTCACAGAGCAACTTGCAAAAATCTGCAAGAATAATGAAGACTCAAACATTGTAAACTAATTTTGCCTTATGTTATAGAACTCTTCATTCAATAATAACAGAATAGCATTATTTTCAAGTAGGCATAGACCATTATCCAGCATAGACTGTATGCTAGACTATAAAACAAGTCTCAGTAAATTTAAAGGAATTTAATCCATAAAAATATGTTCTGAAATAACCGTGTGATTAAATTTGAAATAAACCACAAAAAATAAATTTGAGAAGTCCACAAATATTTGCAAATGAAATAGAAAACCGCTGAATAACCTACAAGTCAAATATGAAATCACAAAGAAAAAAGTAGAAAATATTTTGAATTGAATGAAAATAAAACATAGAACATTGAAAAATTTATGGGATACAGCAAAGTAATGATTAGAGAGAGAAGGTCCAAGTTAGAAAGAAGAAGGGTTTCAAATCATGGTATTTGTTTCCTCTAAAATTCCCTCTTAGGAAACCAGAAAAATAAGAGCCACCTTAAACTCAAGGCCAGAAATATTAAAGATGAGAGTGGAAATCAATGAAACAGAAAACAAAAAAAGGAGTAGCAAAAAACAGTGAAACCAAAAGTTGGCTCTTTGAAAATATAAACAAAAGTGACGCATTTTAGCAACTCTAGGCAGTAAAAGTGAGACAATAAAAATGACCAAATAAGAAATAAAAAGACAACAGTATTACTGACTATAGGCTCTATAGAAACCAAAGGGATTATAAGAAATATGATTAACAACTTTATGCCAACAAATTAGACAGCTAATTGATATGAACAAATCCCTAAAAAAGATTATAATTACCAAAACAAACTCAAGAAAGAATAGAAGTTCCGAATGAACCTATAGCAAGTAAAGAAATGGAATTCTCACAAAGAAAAGCTCAGGTCCAGATAACTTCACTGGTGAATTCTATAAATTGCTTAAAGAAGAAATAAAAACAACCGTGGTTAAATTCTTTCAGAAGACAGAGGAGGAGCGAACATCTCCCAACTCACTCTATGTGATCAGTAATATGCTGATAATGTCTAGATGCCATAAATTAAAAATAACACTTTGCAAGAAGTATCTCCCCAATCTGTACTACCCGAGACACCTGTGTCAATGGGCTAGGTTGACTTGGATGATCAGATGCACCTGGATTTCTTTTTGGACTGTTAATATACTTGGGATTTCACCTCTGACCATACTGTTGGTGGTAGATGTTTACAGCGCATTTCTTCCTCCTTAATAGCTTCCTGTCTATGATAGGCACTGCCAAGCTATCAATGAGATCTTATACCTATTGTGTGCTTCCCTGGACTAAGTGGGTTAGCGTTCGTATCTTATAGTCCTTTATTCTTTGGTGGTAAACTATATTTGGTCAAGTCATGTGATTTTTTTTATCCGCCTTTAGACAGTCATCTAGTAGTTCAAGGCAATATTTAGAGTTCACCTATTCTTTGTCCACTTTGCCAACAATCTACAAAATGAAGTTCTAAAGAGAATATTAACTTAGTACCTTTATTTCTACACATTTGACAGACAACATTTCTGCTTTACCTAAGACATCATTATAGAATGTATGGCCAACTCACTGCACTCCATCAGGAATCTGTTTCAAAGATATGAAACATTTAAATTATTGAAATTTTTATTGGCTAAGAACAAGTACACTAGTCAACAATGAACCTTCAGGGTGAAAGTAAGAAGCAGTTTTGTCTTAGAAGACCACTGCTTTCGCCCTCCAAGATGAGATGCAGAAACACTCAAATTGGTGATTTTATCACTTCAGTTGCTTTGCCATGTGTTGTTTCACTGCTCCTTGCTCCATCTGACTCTTTAGACTCCTCCTTGCTTTATTAATATAAATGGTTCTGTTTTCTGATGGTGTATCTTGCTAAAAATGCCACTTAGAAAATATTTTAGAGTTTTGTGCATATTTTTTTGAAAAGGTTGTTATCCTGCTATGACAATCACCCTGACACATGCCTTCTGATATTTCATAGGGTAGTAGGCATATTGCTCACAAATTTCCCTGCATTTCACTTTAAAATTGTGTTTGTATTATAAGACAATTCTATGCCTCCCTACCCTCTCTGGGTCTTCACAGCTTTTAATTTTCTCTCAGGTTTTGGGTCCCATTTGATACAGTGTTAGCATTCCAACATATTCAAGTACTCACATAAACCCCCAAGGCAGCATGAAAACACAGGTATCCAGAGAAATTTTTACCTGTTGTAGGAAGAATACTACTGTCCCAATTAGGAGAAATTAAGATCTGTAAGTGGTTTTTTAAAATTTAATTACTTCTTGTAATATAGGTCATAACATTTAATTCACATAGTACTTCTAAATCACATAGTAAATAACATTTAATTCATGCAGTACTTCTAGTAATATAGATCATAACAGTGCTAATTTCTTTGGCAGTTACTTCACGTGTCTTTAGTGTATCCCATGATGCCATTATCAATAAGCACATATAATATTGTAATTTAATTTCCCATTGATAAACCTGCTCCTCCTATATTGCTCTTGTAGTAGTTTGTGCCCAGACTAGAAGTAGTATTTTGGAGAAACAGCATAATGGTGAGTATAATTATAGTTTAAAATTTGGCTACTTAAAATGTGATCAGAGAACATCTGGAGCATCTGCCAACCTGGCAACTTCTTAATTATGCAGATTCTCAGCACCCCTCTTCCCAACTGGTTGAATAAGAATCTACATTTCTTTTTTTTTGAGGTGGAGTCTCACTCTGTCACCCAGGCTGGAGTGCAATGGCACACTCAAGGCCACCGCAGCGTCAACCTACTGGGCTCCAGCAATTCTTCCACCTCAGCCTTTCAAGTAACCAGAACTACAGACGCACGCTACCACACCTGACTAATTTTTTATTTATTGTAGAGACGAGGTCTCGTCAAGTTGCCAGGGCTGGTCTCGAACTCGTAGGCTCAGGCAATCCACTCACCTCGGCCTCCCAAAGTGCTAGGATTAGAGGCTGAGACACGGAGCCCGGCCAGAATCTACATTTTTAATACATGTGCCAGGTGATATGGATTTTCATTAAACTTGAATAGCACTGGCCTTCCTGCCTGCCTGCCTGCCTTCCTTCCTTCCTTCCTTCCTTCCTTTTTTGGTTGTTGTTAGAGTCTTGCTCTGTCACCCAGGCTGGAGTGCAGTGGCAACAGCTCACTGCAGTCTCAACCTCCTGGGCTCAGGCAATCCTCCCTCCTCAGCCTCCTAAGTAGCTGGTGATACAGGTGTGTATCACCATGCCCGGACAAGTTTTTAAATTTTTTTGTAGAAACGAAGTCTTGCTATGTTGTCCAGGCTTGTCTTGAACTCCTGCGCTCAAGTGATCCTCCTGCCTCAACCTCCCAAAATGCTGGAATTACAAGCATGAACCACCACGCTCAGCCTTTTCTTTCTCATTGAGGTATTAGGGAATAAAGAACAGTTGCTACCCTCCTTCATTAAACTTTATGAACATTTAAGCCTCATCAGTGTGGTAAATAAAAGTAAATGTCTTTAGATGGATACCATCTTTGCACGTCCCAGTAAATAAGTCTGTGACGAATAGTAGATGAAACTGCATGTTATAGGTGTAGGAGAGTAAAGATGCCTGAGTAGTGATTACTTAATTCAGTGGGTAGATTTTCATCATGAAGTCTTGATACCCCATCTATGATTTATCAACTATCATGCTGGAGGATTAAAAATATATATATAATTAAAGAGAGAACACTAATGGTGAGCCCTAATTATGTTCTCTATTTCTTTATTTTGTTTGGGGATATGGCATTGCTGTTCATACTGGTGGAGAGAAGAATAACAAGGGTTCTCACTTGGCATGTCCAATACTATGACTTGAATCATGATGATCAAAGGAGATATGAGTAGCTGAACATACTTCATTACTATAATCGGTTCAGTGATACATTCCATGTAGAGGATGTAACCACCATTTTTGTCCAAATACCTACTCCAGAATACATAAATCTAAGACAGTTGTCTCAGAGTCCCTGGAATCTGACTATATTGTGTCATTATGCCTCAGTCATGCTAATATTCCAAAATGTATTGCCACAGCTCAGGGCATAACTCACAGTCTGATCGAATTTCTTTTCCATCAGATAGCTCATACCTTGTCCTTCCTAGAGCCCCTTCCCTGATCTCTCACCTCACTCTTACTTCCTGAAAGATCTGTTGACTCGGGCTTAGAGATACCTACCCACAAAACCAACACCTATCTAGTGGAATGTATGAAGCAAAGGCTAGCACCAAATAAAACCTCCCTGATCAGGATCTTGTTGAGGATAAGCTTAGGTTTTGAAGAGATTCTAAGAATCCTTTCTACAACGGGCACGGAGGCACCCTCTCTTTGGTTTATGGACATACTGAGTATAAATTACAGGGGTATCAGTCTGTGGTGTCTTATCTGAGGCTTACCCAATAAAAGCTTTCTTTCCCCACAGCAGTATACCACACCAGTTTCTCTCTACCAAAATTGCTAAGCAATTTTCTACCATGATTCCTACCAAGCTTTGAGAAGGCTAAATCTAGAAGAGAGGCTGTTACATCTGTAATTAGACTAAATTTTGCTTTATCTTCCTTCAAGAAGTGTACAAATTGTAGTCTGCTAATATACACAGAGATCTAAGTAAGCATGTGATTTATACATGAATTTCCATCCCCCCACCCCATCCCATTTCATCACTTCTTGGAGTATTTTTTTTTTTTAATTTAGACCTGAAGAAATCATTGTCTCAACCACCTTGAGAATTTGAGAGCATAGGTTCAACATCATAAGAATCTTAGAAATCTTTCTAGGATTTCAATGGCAGCCTGGTAACATCGCCTCTAGTAGGTAAGTCTTTCAACTTACTTCATGGTTATGATTCCTTCTATCCTCCACCCCCACCACTCTTAGCGCCACCTTGCCATAGTCTGCTCTTGTGGCTGCTGTGACTTTTATTGAATTATTTAACTTTTGTTAGCCAGTTTTTTACTTTTACCTATATACTACTGTGTTGGTATATACTCATCTTGCTTTTAGATTCTTGTATTATTAGAATATGTCTGAGAATAGGACATGGTGAAAGTCTTGGAGGATCTGTTTGTATCACTTCTTTCCATTGTTTTTAAACCCTGGGTGATGTGGGGAGGGTCTTCTTGATTGGCACATATTTTTTTCTGGACAGTGGCGAGAACACTGATTTATATTTTACGTCATGGAAAGCCCTTCCTAATCACAGTATTAACAATGGTGTCAGGCATCATCTTTTATTTTGTAAATATTATTGAACTTACAAAATCTGCACTCTTGCTCTCTTTACTGATATAATCCACACAAAGTTCCTCAAAAGGTAGGATACAAATCACCAAATAAAATTTGAAATCGCTCTAATGTGCGTGAATTGTATTTCTATGTATGTCTGAATGTAATCTAAATTTCTTATTTCTACAAACTTCTGAAGACAAAGTCTTTGCATTATCTACCATATTGTTGTACTATGCATGTCAAGCGTGGGCAAAGAGTAATGCTTGTCATAAGAGGATTAATAATTTTTGAAACATATATTTTATTCTTTAACAAAAGATTTTTTTTTTTAGAGGTAGGGTCTCTCTCTGTTGCCCAGGCTGGAGTACAGTGACCCAATCTTAGTTCACTGCAGTCTCTAACTCCTGGGCTCAAGTTATCCTTCCACCTCAGTCTCTCGAATAGCTAGCACTATCGGCAAGAGCCACCATGCCCACCTTTTTTTTTGGAAGGGGGCAGGATTTTGCAATGTTGCCCGGACTTGAAGACTCAAGTGATCCTCCTGCCTTGGCCTCCCAAAGTGATGGGATTATAGCATAAGTCACCATACCCAGTCCATATCTTTTTAACTGTTTTTTTTTCTTAACCTAGAAAATACAAAGATAGATGTTTGTAGGTTGTAAGGTTTTCAAGTGAAAACTAGAAAGCCAAATTTTATTTCCATGAACTTAGATGACTAATGGGAAAATAAAGCTGATGTAAACAGCTGTTTAGTGGAGATTTTTTAGCTCAAAGAACATCTGAGAATTGAAAGTTCTAATCAATCATGATCATTGAATAGGCTAATTCATTTAAAGATCAGTCTAGGGTTGTCAGCAAATATACAATTTGGCTGAATTTTCTTAAATATTTAACTAGCTGTATTTCCAGCTACTTGGAAGGCTGAGGTGGAAGGATTGCCGGAGCCTGGCAGGTCAACACTGGGGTGGCCATGAGTGTGCCACTGCACTCCAGCCTGGGCAATGGGGTGAGACTCTTTAACTCAAAAAAAAAAAAAATTAACTACCACATTATGGCAAAACTGAGCCTGGACCTCTACAATGGCATTTGTGACATTCCACAAATGTTAGTCTCTCTAAGTCCAATGAGCTATGAACTAATACATCATTCTGTCAATTTCAAAATATTTAAGTTCTCCTTCTTAGTCCTGAACTAGCTAAGAAGTTGCACTTCCAAAATGCATTAAAAAAAATTAACCAGGATCATATAAACAATCTTATTATAGATTAGAGTATCTGCCCAACTAATCTAGCATAATTAATCTAAATTTAATGGAGAATTATTGTCATGCATTTATTACCTCATAGGTCAATGGAATATAGTTTAGTTGAATTGGATTATTATAGTGTTCAAAAGCCTGACCTACATCTTGCTGACATGGTATGAGCCCTGATTAGATAGAAATCATTCTTAGGGCTTTGTCAGAAATGGCACAAATAATTGGTGTAGCAACTGATAAACTTTTGAGATTTGTCTCCTTTATAGACAAAAGGATACAGAAGTCAAGGTCAGATTAATATACTACAAAACAGCAACCAAGATCATGTTCTTAAAGGTTATTTGTGTTCTTTTTAAAAGTCCTGTTTCTTAAATACTCTTATTAGTATAACTTTCAAAAAGATACAGCGATATTTAAATAAAACTTTTGCATTATCAATCTGATTTTAGCAGTTTTTAGGAAAAATACATATTTTATTATTTTTCATTGTGCTATTCAGTGTTTTACAAGGAGTGACTATGTGCATGAGAATTACCTGAACTGTATCAAGGACAGACTCTCAGATCTTATTTCCATATCAAATGCTGATTTGATCCTAGGGTTTGGATCCAAGAGTTTGCATTTTTAACAAACATTGCAGATGATGTTTCTCCCTAAAGTCTGGGAACCACTGATAGAAGTGGTTTTTGGCTCTTCAGATAGACATAAGATTTTGAAGGCTGATTGAAATGAATGATAATTTGTAAATAATTTCTATTTGAATTCCAGCTAATTTAAACAAACAAAAAATTCAAAGTGAAAGACACAAATTAACAATGCAAAATTTTAATTGACCTATTAGCATCATTAATACCATAATTACTTTGTAGAAAATCTTTAAAAACTAAAATTTTAAAAATATATTTTCTATATCATCAAGATAACTATTATGAAGTAATATTACATGCTGTGAACTGAATGTTAGCTCCAAAAATTACATATGTTGAAACCCTAACTCCCAATGGGATGATATTTGATTAAAGGCTACATGGTTATTAATAATGTTCTGTGCCTATGAATGGGAAACTTTTTAAAATAAATGGTATGTCCAGCTTTACTAGTTAGTGCTGCTGTTTGAATATTTTTATTCACTTCAGTGACACTTTTAGGTTATTTTATTTTTATTTTTGTAGAGATGGGGTTCCACTTTTTGCCCAGATTGGTCTTGAACTCCTGGTCTCAAGTGATCCTAGGCTTCCCAAAGCCGTGGGATTACAGGCAAGAATGATCGTACTCAGCCAGCTTTTTATTTTAAATTAAATAAAATCTTTCTTTCATAAAGTTTTCTTAATTATCTAATCGTTATTGCCTACTATATTCAAAGTGTTGTGACACTGAGTCATTTAAAATTTAGTTCTGATTCTCAAGAGTTTGTATATGAGAAAAAGCAAAAACAAAAAAAAACTTTTACTCAGATTTGCCATCAATGGTTTGCGCTGTCCCTGAAGCAGAAGGACCTGCTGCCTAATATTCCAAATACAATATAATTGGGTTCCAGCAAAGTATCAAGAACTCGGTTCAAAGGTAAGAGATCTGGGATCTAGAGGTGGTTCTTTGGGCCATTCAAACCTCTGCCTCCCTCTACTAGTCAGTTTCTCTACCTAAGTAAGGCCTTGGAAAGGATGGGTGATAGGGATAAAAAACCAACCCTAAAACTCTACGAGTTCGCGTTTTCTGTATTCCGACTCTAAAAAGATGAGCTACGAAATAGAACCTTGCACTGGCTCAAGTCATTGAAATGTTTGCAAACGATGCTTAACGCTCGAAGAGAGCCAAGGCAGCAGAAACCGCCAAGGAAAGTAAGTGATCCACGGCTCGTCCCAGGCGGCTCATCCCTGGCGGCTTTATTAACTGAGAAGCCAACCCACTTCACCGCTCAGAAATCACCAGCCGCTGGGCACAGAGACGTCTCCCAGACAGACGTCGTGTTTCTTTTGGCCTCCCTCCTGGTGTTGCTGCGTGTGATCGCCGTTCCTCGGGGCAGCGCGCGAACCCCAAGGAGGCGAGGGTGAAGCACACTCTGCGGCGCTCCCCCTCCTCCTCGTGCACGCCTCCTTCCTACAGAAAAATGCGTTTCCAGGCAACGGAGGGCCGCGGCGTCACTTCCTGCCATTTAAACTCAGGTCCCCACCCCTCGCAGCCCCTTCTCCTCGCCTCCACCCCCCTCCCCTCGGTCGTGGGCTCCATTCACGCTTCCCC
>NW_007252288.1:787958-796500 GCF_000164805.1 Carlito syrichta | reverse complement strand
CGGAGGGCTGGGGCCATGTGGCTGCACCCGGGCCCTGGACGCCGGGATGGGGGAGGGACAACGGCCCGGGATGGCCCGACTGGACGCGTAACCAATGGGGCCCGGCGCCGCGCCAGACGCTCGACAAAGAGCCCAGGACCTCGAGCGTGCCCGCGTGGCTTCTTTCCCCGGGCGCAGGGACCCGAGGGCGACCCAGTGTCTTTGCTGCTCCGCGGCCACCTGCGGCAGAGGCTCACCGGGTGCCCGGGCGCTTTGCTCGGAGACACACCGGGGATTGATGTTGCTGCTGGGAAATGATGGTTTTAATAGACGGCTCTAGTTGGGACCATGTTCCTGTTGTTTAAAGAAAAAGAAAGAAAGAAAAAAACAAAACAGTGTGCCATCTCTTCCGGATAAAAGAAAAAAATGTACTTTTTTCCACGCCCCTCTCCAAGAGAATAATAATAGTAATAAGAACTCTTCCTTGTACATTTCTTTTCTTCATCCCGATGGTCAGGGGGGTATTTGATTTGGCATGTGTTATAGATTTCTGAAAGTATGATTTGCAATCACTCGAAAAGGACGTATTTCACAACTTGCACTGAAAGAGCTGGAAGTGCTCAATAAACGCTCCCCTGTTTCATGAGAAGGTTCGCTTCGTCCTGCACTACGATTCGGATTTTTCCAACAGCAGCATGCGTCAAAAGCAGTTTGGTCATGCAGAATGACTTAACCGTTCCAGGCAGGATCTGGAAGAATTCCACAGCGCTGACGAAAAAGAAAATGTGGTCACTTGAATTAAAATTCAACCTGCGCACCAAGTTTAAGAAAGAAGCAAAGCTTTGAAAACAAACAAAAATACTAGCCAGTCAGTAATTACTGTAGATCCTTTCTTTGACCCCCTAAATCTGGCCTTACTATGAGGATTGGTCCCTGTACTGGGCGGGGTGGGGTGGGGGGATGCCTGAACCAATTTACCTGGCATGAGTGTCTCTGCTCCCTGAAGGTTTTACATAAAGCAGTGGCAGCAACATCTCAGCAAGTGTCCACCTGTACTCCCTAAGTAAGTGTTGACTTACAGATGCCAACTCCTTGTCTTCTGCTAGGGACCCTTTTCCAGTGTAGCCTGGGGGGGAAATATGACTTTGAAAACATTCTCCTTTCCCTGGATGTAATTGGGTTCCATATAAGAGACTGTTGAATTGAATTATCTGAAATGTCCTACTTTATACAAATGAAGCATGCTGCACATATTTTGCATTTGGGGGTGTAGTTTCTATTACATTTCTTTTGAAATGTTATTCCTGGAATTTTTTCCTGTCTTTGGAAATTCCTTATTCTCTTTTTTTTCCCCCTACAGCCCCTTCTCCCCTCCCTTCTTAGAAATGATTTGTGGTGGCCAGGTGCAGTGGCTTACACCTGTAATCTCAGCACTTTGGGAGGCCAAGTTGGGAGGATTGCTTGAGCCCAGGAGTTCCAGACCAGGCCAGCTCAGGCAGCATAGTGAGACATTTCTTAAAAATAATAATAAAGTGAGTCATGGTATACACATATATATATAGTATTTATTTATTATTATTATTTTTGAGTTGGGGTCTCACTTTGTTGCCCAGTCTGGAGTACAGTGGCATGATCACAGCTCACTGTAGCCTCAAACTCTTGGACTCGAGCGATCCTCCCACCTCAGCGTCCCAAGTAGCTGAACAGTTACACATCACCATGCCCTGCTAACATGCCTGGCTAATTTATATATTCATATAATATTTAAATTGTACTGAAGTGGATTTTGTTAAAGAATTTCATAGTAAGTTCTGAAGTCATGAGAGAAAGCCAGGGATATTACTAAACACAGGTTTCATGCAAACTAGAAATTTAACTGTATTCAAAATCTAAAAATGTAACTGTAGCCTGTGACTTTAGTGTAAGACATCAGGAAACTTTGGGGTTTTCCAGATAAACTGAACTTTGAGGGCTTTTCCTTCAGCTCTGCCTCAGGATATGATGGAACTTTGCCCTTGCTTGACTTTATTTATTTATTTTTTGAGTCACAGTCTCACTCTGTCATCCAGGCTAGAGTGTAGTGGCACGATCACGGCTCACTGCAGCCTCGACCTCCGCGGCTTAGGTCATCCTTCTGCCTCAGCTGAGACCACCACAGATTTATGCCACCGTGCCTGCTTTTTTTTTTTTATAATCAATATTTTTTATTATGGTTTTGTGGGGTACAGTTAAGGGTTAGGTGTACAATTACGTTTCATTCAGGCACCCTGTTGATAAGAGGTGTTCCCCCATCCCCAGACAGATATTTGCTACTGTTAATCCCATCTCCCTCCCCGCCCCATAGTTTCCCAGTACCGTCAGTCATTTTCTTATAGTATTACATTAGATGTTCAGGGTCCATTATATGAGTGAGAACATGTGATACTCGGATCTTTGTTTCTGTGAGAGGTCACTCAGTATTATAGACTCTAGTTCCATCCAGGTTGCTGCGAAATTCAGGATTTTGTTCTTTTTTATGGCTGCGTAGTATTCCATCATGTATATGTACCACATTTTTTTAATCCAGTCCTCTTTTGATGGACAGCATGGTTGTTTCCAGGTTCTTGCTATTGTGAACAACGCTGTGATAAACATACATGTGCAGGTATCTTTTTTATAGAGTGATTCGAGTTCTTCAGGGTATATTCCCAGTAGGGGGATTGCAGGGTCATATGGGAGGTTGATATTTAAAGCTTTTAGGAATCGCCACACTGCTTTCCACAGAGGTTGCACTAGTTTACACTCCCACCAACAGTGTAGAAGTGTTCCCTTTTCGCCACATCCTCTCCAGCAGCTGTTATTTTTTGAGTTGTTGATAATTGCCATTCTGACTGGAGTTAGGTGGTATCTCAGTGTGGTTTTGATTTGCATCTCCCTGATGATTAGTGAGGTTGAACATTTCTTCATGTGTTTGTTGGCTGCTCGGATGTCCTCTTTTGTGAAGTGTCTGTTCATATCTTTTGCCCATTTTATAATGGGGTTGTTTGTTTTTTTCTTTTCAGCACGTTTTAGTTCCTTGTAGATCCAGGATGTTAAGCCTTTGTCAGACCTAGTGTTGGCAAATACTTTTTCCCAGTCTGTAGGCTGTCTCCCTGCTCTCTTGATGGTTTCTTTGACCTTGCAGAAGCTTGTCAGTTTAATAAGGTCCCAATTGTCTATCTTCTCTCTTATGATCTGTGGGTTTCGGGTTTTGTTCAGGAATTGGATGCCAGTTCTGGTTTCCATGAGGGTTTCTTCATTTTCTAAGGTTCTTATGGTTTGAGGTTTTACATTTAGGTCTCTGATCCATTTGGAGTTAACCTTCGTGCATGGGGATAGATAGGGGTCCTGTTTCAATCTTCTGCATGTGATCAGCCAGTTTTCCCAGCACCATTTACTGAATAGGTTCTCCTCTCCCCAGTGGTAGGTGGTGGAGGCCTTGTTGAAGATGAGTTGGTTGAGAAATTGAGGTTTTGCTTCTGGAATCTCAATTCTATTCCATTTTTAAAAAAATCTCACTGTGTTGGCCAGGCTAGTCTTCAACCCCTGAGGCTCAAGTGATTCTCCGCCTTCGGTCTCCCAAAGAATTGAGATTACAGGTGTGAGCCACCCTGCCTGGCCTCTTGCTTGACTTTAAATTCTTGGGCTTTCTCTTGTTTCATATGTGGCAATGTAATTGCTCTACAGAAGTCACAGAGGCAATAAGCAGGATTTAGAGTTTGGTATCTCATGGAAACATTATGTTGTTCATTCTGGAACTCTCCTAAAAATTCAAAGATTTCTACCATAACATTATGTCTCATTTTATTGACTTTATACTCCTGGAAAACAGTGTGCCATAAATTTTATTTATTTATGTATATTTTAATTTATGTTTAAGAGGGTGACCCAAAAATGAAATTTTGTTTTAATTGTGTATTTATTCTTACATGTTTAAACTTCAGTCACTCTCCATTTGATGCAATACACCTGTCAAGATGCTTTTTCCACTGCTCAGAACAGTTTTTGAACTGCCCATTTTGATGACTATTAGTACTTCTGCCGTTTTTTGTATCACTTCCTCTATGTCGGCAGACATTTCCCTTTGAGGACCTTTTTCATCCAGGGAAAGAAACAAACAAAAAGTTGCTAGGGCGACCTTGGGTGAATAGGAAGGGTAGGGCCTGGGGTTATGCCAGTTTTTTTGGTCAAAAACTGCAGAACACTCAGTGAGGTGTGGGCAGGTGCCCTTGTAAATTACCCATCATGAAATAAGAAAATGCATTGAAAGAATTTCCAAAAAAAAAAAAATTCACTGAAGCCAAATGCAGCCTTTCACATCGCTACCTGGTACACTGTTTCTGATGGGTTCCTAGAATACTTACCTAGCAGGGGAAGCCTGTACTGCAAGGGGCCCACCCTACAAAAAAGACTTCTGGTTTTTTTGGGGGCCCCCCTTGTATGTATAAAATCTTATATATGTAAAAATCTTACATTAATGTCTTTCCAATATGTTTCTTATTGTACACCATAGTCAAAGATCATTGTTGATATTGGTATCATTTTTGATAATTCACAGTGCAGATGGACTAATGCTGACAATTACACATTTCCTCTAATTTGAAATTATAAAGACACTTTTCTTTTTCTTACACTCTTACTTGGAGGACTGTATTTAGCATAATTTTTTATACTTTTAATTACATACTTGACATTTTTTAAAGAAGCAATTAAAGAAACATCTTAGTGGCTGTCATAGATATAAAGAGATATGTCAGTCATCACATAAAATATCCAAAACTCCTGGCTATTCATCAAATGTCCAAGACCCTATAAATGCTATTTTCTTTTCTAATTTATATACTGCTGGAGAAAAAGAATTTAAGACTGTATCTTAGTGATACATTTCTTGATAATACAACTAATTGAAAACATAGCTTAACAAAGCTGTTCTGGTATAATTTAACAATTAGGAGGGAACAGAAATACAGTGAAAGTGATTTGAGAAAATGTTATTCATTATTTCCTCAGTCCCCTTGCCCTCCATTTAGTCCTGTTTATAATAGTGGAGGTAGGGGGGTCACTCATTCTTTTTTCTTGATTCCAGTGAGATGAGAAGTTTTATGGTCCTTTTAAATTATGTGGCTTGTCAGTTTACACTAATAATAGCAAACATTTATTGGGAACTTACTATATGTGAGGTATTTACATATATTACCTCACTTTTTCCTCTTAACAACAGGGACTGTTTCTAGATAGATTAATTTACTTGCCTAATGTTAAACAGTAGAAAGTGAGATCTAAGATTTGAAGCCAGACCATTTACTATTGTTTGCTAGGCTATACCACCTTTAAGGAGTCCCAGAAAATAAGTTTCCATTGGTGTAAGGCCATAAAATCTATCTTGTAAAAAAAAAAAAAAAAAAAAAAAAAAAAAAAAAGGCAGGGCGCCTTGGGTCATGCCTATAATCCTAGCACTTTGGGAGGCTGAGGTGGCAGGATTACTTGAACCCAGAGTTTAAGATCAGCCTGGGCACCATAATGAGATCCTGTCTCTAAAAAAAAAAAAAAAAATTAGCCAGTCATGGTGGTGCACACCTGTAGTCCTAGCTACTTGAGTCCAAGAGGTTGAGGCTGTGATGAGCCATGATCATGCCACTGCACTCCAGTCTAGGTGACAGAGTGAGAACGGGACTCAAAAACAAAAAACCATGATTATTCTTACTCTTCAAAGGGAGGTACTGAACTCCTGCCTTGAAAGTGAGGGTATTGATGGCAATGGCAAATTCCATATTATTACACAAATTAAACTAGAATTCCATTTTTTCATGACTAAGTATCTATATGTTGTTTTGAAAATCCCAATTAAATATAATTTGTAACTGAGTTTCCATTTTTTTATTTGCCATTTTGGTGCCAACTTGAACTTTTAAAAACATAATCAGGATTGCTTATCTTTTTTTGTTATAATTGTTTAAGTTACACATTGCCTAAATGATCCCTGGGTTAACGTGATAAAGTATTTAAGGGTTTTTGTTTTTTTTTTAATCTCACAGGTTCCTGATGCATACTCATTTAGAGTAGCCTGATTAATACACATCCTAAAATAAATAGTTTAAGGCCTTAGTTCGTTAACACTAGGCAAAGGTTTTTAGGTAGAGTTAGTCTAAGGAGAGATGTATGAATGGGACAACCAGAATTTTAGTGCATGCTTACAAATTCTAAAGACATTTCCACTCCTGGATATGTCCAATAGCCAGAGGGTGGAAGCAACCCAAGTGTCCATCACTGGGGGAATAGCTAAACAAAACACAATGGAAGATTATTCGGCCTTAGCAAGGAAGGAAATTCTGACGTATGCTACAGCGTAGGTAAACTTTGAAGACTTTATGCTAGGTGAAATATAGGTGGCCAGGCGTGGTGATTCATGCCTATAATCCCAGCACCTTGGGAGGCTGAGATGAGAGGACTGCCTGAGCTTGTGGGTTCGAGAGCAGCCTGGGCAACTTGGCAAGACCTCATCTCTATAATAAATCAAAAAATTAGCCGGGTATGGTGGTACATGCCTATAGTTCCAGCTACTAGGAAGGCCGAGGCAGAAGAATTGCTGAACCCAGTAGGTCATGGCTGCAGTGGCCATGAGCGTGTCACTGCACTCCAGCCTGGGTGACAGAGTGAGACTCCAATTCAAAAAAAAAAAAAAAAGGAAATATAGGGTGGGTCTGACAAGTTTGTGAGCGCTTCCTAGGAAAAGTGCTACATATTTCATTGCTGAATATCACTACGGTCACCATCTAAGTACTCCTCACTGATTAAATACTATGCACCAATGCCAGTGCCTCGTCTACCAGTCAAAGCAATTTTAGAACTCTTTCTGGAATGGTGATCAGAGCTGTCATCATGAGAATGTCAGAATTTGAATTAGACAACAAACAAAAATTAAATTTCTTGTTAAACTTGGCAAGAGTGGAAGTGAAACAGGATCATGCTATTCCAAGTTTATGGGGATAATGCTGTGAAAAAAATGGCAGTGTACAAATGGATTAAATGTTTTTCTGAGGGGAAAGAAAGCATTAGTGATAAAGAGAGGTCAAGGTGGCCAGTAACCAGCAGAACTGATGAAAACATTGCAAAAATTCATCAAATTGTTTGTCAAAATCATCAGCTGACTGTGAGAAACATAGCAGACCAAATGAACATTGATAGAGAAACAGGAAAATCTTAACTGAAAATGCTGGCATGAGAAAGGTGTGTGCATTCAGCACTTGTCTGTGAGGGTGTTTTTAGCCAGTAAACAAATAACTGTATTGGAACACCCTCTTCTTTCCTGATCTGGTCCCCAGTGACTTTTTTCTTTACCCAAAGATAAAGGAAATATTGAAAGGAAGACATTTTGATGACATTCAGTACATCAAGGGTAATACAATGACAGCTCTGAAGGCCATTCCAGAAAAAGAGTTCCAAAATTGCTTCAACAGGTGGATTAGGTACATAGCTTCCTAAGGGGAGTACTTCAAGGTTACCATAATGATATTCAGAAAGGAGGTACATAGCACTTTTTCTAGGATGTTTGTGAACTTAATTGTCAGACTTCATAAGCCAATCACAAAAAGTCAAATACTGTATGATTTCACTGATATGAGGTATTTAGAGTAGTCAAATTCATAGAGACAAAGTAGAGGGATGGTGCCAGGGGCTGGGAGGAAAAGAGATTGGAATTTGTTGTTTAATGGGTGTTACAGGCTGCAGAATTTACATGTTGAAATCCTAGCCCCCAATACTTCAGAATATGATTGTATTTGGAGATAGGGCACTTAAAAGATGATTGAGTTAAAATGAAGCCATGTAGGTGGGCCCTAATCTAATCTGACTGGTGTCCTTAGGAGAAGGGGGAAAGCTGACACCAGGAATGCTTTCACACAGAAGAAAGACCATGTGAGGACATAGTAAGTAGGTGATCGTCTGTAAGCCAAGGAGAGAGACCTTGAAGAACCCAAGTGGTCCAACACCTTGATCTTACACTTCTAGCCTCCAGAATTGTGACAAAATAAATGTATGTTCTTTAAACCAGCCAGTCTGTGGCACTTTGTTTTGAAATTTTACAATGGGTATTGAGTGAATTAATACGGTTGGTATAGAGTTTCAGTTTTGCAAGATGGAATGTTCTGAAGATTGGTTGCACAACACAGAGAATGTACTTATTACTGAACTGTACACTGAAAAATGTTTAAGTTTTATGTTATATTTTACCACAGTTAAATACACACACACACACACACACACACACACACACACACACACACACACACACACACACACACACAAATACCACCATATATTTTTAGAATGGTAAAAATCCAAAAGACTGACAACACCAAAAACTAGCAAGGGTGTGGAGCAACAGGAACTATCATTTGTTGATTGTGAGGATGCAAAATGGGACAGCCACAACTACTTTGGAATGTAATTTGGCAGTTTCTTTTTTTTTTTTGAGTTGGAGTCTCATTCTTGTCACCCAGGCTGGAGTGCAGTGGCACGCTCATGGCCACTGCAGCCTCGACCTGCT
>NW_007252288.1:740959-787896 GCF_000164805.1 Carlito syrichta | reverse complement strand
ATAAGGTCTCACCAAGTTGCCCAGACTGGTCTCGAACCCCCGGGCTCAAGCAGTCCTCTCACCTCGGCTTCCCAAAGTGCTGGGATTACAGGCTGAGCCACCACACCTGACCAGCAGTTTCTTACAAAACTAGGCTGGGCGTGGTGGCTCATCCCTGTAATCCCAGCACTTGGGAGGTGGAGGTGAGAGAATTGTCTGAGCCCATGGGTTCAAGACCAGGGTGGGCAATATGGTGAGACCTCATCTCTACCAAAAAAAAAAACTAAACTAAACTAAACTAAACATACTCTCGGTATACAATCTATTAATTATTTTCTTCGGCATTTACTCAAAGGTGTTGAGAACTTATAACCATACAAAAACCTGCACACAGATATTCATAGCAGCTTAATTCATAATAGCTAAAAGTTGGAAACAACCAAAATGTTCTTTAGTAGGTGAATGGATAAACTGTGGTACATTCAAACAATGAAATATTATTCAGCACTAAAAGGAACTATCAAACCATGGAAATATATGGAGGAAACGTACATGTATATTACTAAGTGAAAGAAGCCAATCTGGAAAGGCTATATACTGTATGACTCCAACTATATAACATTCTGGAAAAGGCAAAACTAAGAAGATGGTAAAATATCAGTGGTTGCCAGGGCCAGAGAGGAGAAGGGATGAATAGATGGAGTACGGAGGATTTTTAGGGCAGTGAAACTATTCTGTATGCTACTATAATGGTAGATACATGTCATTATGCATTTGTCAAAACCTACAGGATGTACAACAGCAAGAGCAAACCCTGAGATAAACTATGGATTTCAGTCAGTGCAAGTTCATCAGTTGTAGCAAATGTACCCTCTGGTGCAGGATGTTGATAGTGAAGAGGTTGTGCATGTGCATAGGCAAGAGGCATATGAGAATTTCTGTACATTTTGGTCAAATTTGGTTTGCTGTACATTTTGGTCAATTTTTTAAAAACTGCTTTAAAATAGAAAGTTATTAAAAATACACATATAAAGCTGATCTGGATACATTTATTCCAGGGACTAATTTGTAAGTATCTATCAAATGTTTAGCAAGATGTTTTGGTAAATAAAAAAAAAAGATTTTCAGGAGACTAAAGCTATATAATACTAAAAATATGATTACCCTTACTAAACGAGGCACTATGCCAGACGCTTTGCTTATTTAATCCTCAAAACTATAAAGATAGTTTGCTGATCAAGAAATTGAGGCATAAGGAGTGATTTATGTGACTTAATATCCACAGTAAATGAATTGTGGATCCTAATAATTTGATGCCAGAATTGATACCCTGAACCAAAATGCTAAGCAAAAGGTGTACCTTCCTCTGAAGTTTTGGCATGATTTGAAAAACTAACTTTATTAGAGAAAAGAAAAAAAGAAATCAGCTGTCTCTTCTTTCCAGTTCTGGACACGATAAATTGATGAAGCTTCATACTGGTTCTGAGTTTTGGACCTGGTTCTACCACTCCTCATCAGTGAACAGCCATGAAATGTTTGAATGAGGTGCCTGTCGATGTCATTACACATATATTTGCCTGGGAGTGTATATTGTATTATGTCATTTCTTTACTGTGATAAGTTTTGGTATTGTAAAAATATTTCTTATATAAATATACTTTTTATTTAATTTTTTAAATTGACAGATAAAATTATGTGTATTTACCGCATACAGTATGATGTTTTGAAGTAAATATATATAGTAGAATGGCTAAATCTAGCTAATTAACATATGTATTATCTCACATGGTTTTGATTTATGTGGTAAGAGCACTTGACAGTCATCATTTTTCTTAGCATTTCTCAAGAACATAATGTTATTAATTATACTCAACATGTTCAACAGATCTCTAGGAATTCTCTCTCCCACCTAACTGAAATTTTGTATCCTTTGGCCAACATCTCCCCAAGCATTCCTTACCCCACCCCAGCCCAGTAACCATTCTACTCTCTATTTCTGTAAGAACAATGTTTTTACATTCCATATTTGAGTGAGGTCATGTGGTATTTGTCTTTCTGTGCCTGGTTTATTCTGTTTAAGTAATGTCCTCTAGGTTCATCCATTTTGTTGCAAATGACCAGATTTCCATCTTTTGATGGTTTAATAGTGCACCATTGTGTAAATAGGCATACCTCAGAGGAGTCGGGTTTCAGTTCCAAACCACCACCATAAAGCAAGTATCCCAATAAAGTAAGTCCCACACATTTTTTTGGTTTCCATTGCATATAAAAATTGTTTACACTATACTTCAGTCTATTAAGTGTGCAGTAGCATTGCGTCTTTAAAAAACTGTATATATGTTAATTAGAAAATCTTTTGTTACTTTAAAAAAATGCTAATGGTCATCTGAGCCTGCAGCAAGTTTAATCTTTTTGCTGGTGGAGGGTCTTTCCCAGATGTTGATAGCTGCTGATTGATTTGGGTGGTGGCTACTAAAGACTGGGTGGCCATGGCAATTTCTTAAAAGACAACAATGATGTTTGCCGTATTAATTCACTCTTACTTTCTCAACAGGTTTGTCTGTAGCATGTGATGCTGTTTGATAGCATTTTACCCACATTAGAACTCCTTTCCGAATGGGAGTCAATCTTCTCGAATTCTATGGCTGAGTGACTGGCAAAGTTTATTAAATAATTTAAATCCTTCATTGTAATTTCAACAGTGTGCACAGCATGTTCACCAGAAGGAGATTCCATTTCAAGAAACCACTTTTTTTGCTCATCTATGAGAAGTAACTATCCATCTGTTCAAGTTTTATCGTGATATTGCAACCATTCAGCCACATCTTCGGCTCCACTTCTAATTCTAGTTCTCTTGCTATTTTCACCACATCTGCAGTTACTTCCTCCACTGGAGTTTTTAATCTTTCAAAGTTAACTTCTTTAAAACTCCTGTTAATGTTGATCATTTGACCTTCTCCCATAAATTATGAATGTTCTTCATGGCATCCAGAATGGTGAATCCTTTTCAGATGGTTTTCAATTTACTTTGACCAGATCCATCAGAGGAATCAATATCTATGGCAGCTAAAGCCTTCAAAATGTATTTGAAAGTCAAAATTACTCCTTGATCCATGGGCTGCAGAATGAATGTTGTATCAGCAGGCATGAAAATAAGATTTATCTTGTACAGCTCCATCAGATGTCTTCAGTAATCAGGTGCATTGTCAATGAGCAGTAATTTTTTGTGTCTTAAAATATTTTTTTCATCTTTTTTCCTTTATTTAAAAATATATATTTTTTCCTTTTCTTCTTTTACACACCTTTTTGTTGAGGACTGACTTTCATCAGATTGCAGTGGGGGAACAGCTCTACTACATACAAAACCCTGATCCAGAAGCAGGTCGTCTACACATGGTTTAGCACCAGGATCCCCGTGAACATGCTATGTGTGATACGCAGTAATACTTTAAAAGGATTTTTTTTTTTTCTAAATAGATCTCAACAGCAGGCTTAAAATACTCAGCAAACCACACCGTAAACAGATGTGCTGTCATCAAGGCTTTGCTCCTTTTTATAGAACACAGGCAGAGGAGATTTAACATAATTCTTAAGGACTCCAGGATTTTTGGAATGGTAAATGAGTAATGGCTTAAACTTAAAATCATCAGCTTGCATTAACCCCTAACAAGAGAGTCAGCCCATTCTTTGAAGCTAGCCATTGGTTTCTCCTTTCTAGCTATGAAACTCCTAGATGCCACCTTCTTCCAGTATAAGGCTGTTTCATCTACATCATAAATCTTTTGTTTAGTGAGCCACGTTTATCAATTATCTTTAGCTAGATCTTCTGGATAACTTACTGGAACTACAACATCAGCACTTGCTGCTCCACCTGGCACTTTTATGTTATGGAGACAAATTCTTTCCTTAAGTCTCCTGAATCAGCCTCTGCTAGCTTCCAAACTTTTCTGCACACTCATCACCTCTCTCAGTCTTCACAGAATTGAAGAGGTTGAGGGCCTTACTCTGGGTTAAGCTTTAGTTTAAGTGAATGTTGTGACCGATTTTACCTTCTATCGAGGCCACGAAAGCTTTCTCCTTATCAGCAGTAAAGCTGTTTTGATTTCTCATGATTCTCGTGTTTACTGGAGTAGCACTTTTAAGTTCCTTCAGTAATTTTTCCTGAGCATCCACAACTTGGCTAACTGGCACACGAGGACTAGTTCTTGGCTTATCTTGGCTTCTGATATGTTTGCTCATTAAACTTAATCATACCTAGCTTTTGATTTAAAGTGAGAGACATGTGACTCTTCCTTTCACTTGAACCTTTAGAGGCCACTGTAGAGTTATTAATTGGCCTAATTTCAATTTTGTTTTGTCTGAGGGAATGGGAAGGCCTGTGGAGATGGAGAGAGACAAGAGAATGACCAGTTGATGGTGCAGTCAGAACACACACGACATTTATTGATTTAGTTTGTACTCTTTTTTTTTTTTTTGAGTTGGAGTCTCGCTCTGTCACCCAGACTGCAGTGCAGTGGCACGCTCCTGGCCACCGCAGCCTCGACCTGCTGGCCTCCGGCGAATTCTTCCGCCTCGGCCTTCCAAGTAGCTGGAACTACAGGCGCGTGCTACCACGCCTGGTTAATTTTTTTATTTATTGTAGAGATGAGGTCTCACCAAGTTCCCCAGGCGGGTCTTATATGGGCACATTTCATGGCACCACAACACAATTACAATAGTAACATCAAAGATCACTGATCACAAATTACCATAGCCAGATATAATAATAATGAAAAAGTTTGAAATATTGCAAGAATTACCAAATTGTGACACAGACATGAAGTTAGCACATATTATTAGAAAAATGCACAAATAGATCTGCTTAGTGCAGGGTGCCACACAGCTTAAATTTATACGAAACACAATATCTGTTAGTGCAATAAAGAAAAATGAAATATACTTGCATACACCACATTTTCTTTATTAACCCACTGATGGACATTTAGGTTGACTTGGCTATTGTGAATAACGCTGCACAGGAGTGTAGATATCTCTTTGAAATACTGATTTCATTTTCACACATACACACTGGATTGCTGGGTCATAATGTAGTTCTAATTTTAGTTTTTTGAGGGACCTCCATACTGTTTCCATAATGGCTCTTCTTTTTTTTTTTTTTGAGTTGGAGTCTCACTCGGTCGCCCAGACTGGAGTGCAGTGGCCGCTCCCGGCCACCGCAGCCTTGACCTGCTGGCCTCCGGCAATCCTTCCGCCCCAGCCTTCTGAGTAGCCGGAATTACAGGTGCGCACTACCACGCCCGGCTGATTTTTTGATTTATTGTAGAGATGAGGTTTCGCTGCCCAGGCGGGTCTCGAACCCGCGGGCTCAGGCACTCCACTCACCTCAGCCTCGCAAAGGCGCGGGATTACAGGCTGAGCCATCGAGCCCGGCTCATAATGGCTCTTCTAATTTACCTTCCCATCTGTATTGTGCAAGGGTTCTCTTTCTCCACATTCTTGCCAATACTTTTGTTTTTGATTATAGCTATTCTAACAGGTGTGAGGTAATATCGCATTGTGGTTTTGATTTGCATTCCTGTGATGACAAGTGATGTTGAGCATTTTTTCATATGCCTATTGTCCGTTTGTATGTCTTCTTTCCAAAAATATCTACTTAGGTATTTATTTGCCCATTTTAAAATTGGGTTAATGGGGTTGTTTTTGCTGTTGAATTGTTTAAGTTCCTTATATAAAGTTTCTCAGTCCCTTATCAGATGTATAGTTTGCAAATATCTCCCATTCTGTAGGTTGTCTCTGTATTCTGTTGATTGTTTCCTTTGTTGTCTGATTCCATTCTTGTTTAAGAATTTAAGGTTATGTTACGCCACTACTTATGACAACATTGAAACACCTACTGGATCCTGCCCACTCTGGCCCTCCTCCTGCCATCACCTCTTCTATGTGCACTTCCCCTTACATGACCCCAGTCCCACAGACCCTCTTCCAGCACCTTTACCTGTCCTCTCCACCTTAGGGCTGCTGCACAGGAGATTCCTACTGCCGGAAGCACAGTTACACACACACATAACTCTCATATAACTGACCATTTCTCTAAACCCTTAGGTCTCACCTTAAATGTTTCTTCCTCTTAGATGCTTTTGTAGTTGGAATAGTGCCCCTCCAAGACGTCCATGTTTTAATTTCCTAATTAGTACCACCATAATCTTTAGGTTTTTCTCTTAAGTCACAGTACCTGTGAATATGTTAAGTTACCTGGGAAAGGGGAACTAAGGTTAAAATTGCTAATCAACTGATTTTAAAAGGGGAGATTTTCTTGGATTATCTGACTAGGACTATTGCAATCATGTTCTTAAACGTGGAAGAGGGAAGCAGAAGAGCGAGAACCAGAGAGATGGAAAATTGAAAAGGACTTAGCCTGACTGTTGTTGGAAAAAGGAGATCATGAGCCTCTAGAAGCTGGAAAATCAAAGAAATGGATCCTGTCCTGGAGCATCTAGAAGGAACACAGCTTTATTAATACTTTGATCTTTAGCTCAGTGAGACCCACTTTGGACTTCTGATCTACAGAACTGTAAGAGCATACATTTGTGTGATACTATTCAACCTTTGAAAATAGTCTTTTTTGTTGTTTTTGTTGTTGAGTCAGAGTGATCTCACTCTGTCACCCAGGCTGGAGTGCAAAGGCACACTCAAGCCATCACAGCCTCCACCTGCTGGGCTGAGGTGATCCTTCCACCTCAACCTTCCAATTGGGTAGAATTATAGGTGTGTGCCGCCACACCTGGCTAATTAATTTATTTGCAGAGACGAGGTCTCACCAAATTGCCACACTTGTCTTAAACCCCTGGGCTCAGGCAGTCCTCTTGCCTCTACCTCCCAAAGGCAGATGTGAGCCACTGCACCTGGCCATATTCTGTCATTTTTGACAACGTGGATGAACCTGAAGGATATTATGCTAGGTGAAATAAGCCAGACACAGGAAAACAATTCCATGATCTCACTTATATATGTAATCTAAAATAGTTACATTCATAGAATCAGAGAGTGAAACGGTGGTTACCGGGTGGTTACTGGGGGCTCAAGGGAAACAGATCGGGGAGATGTTGGTCAAAGGATACAAAATTTCAGTTAGGAGGAATAAGTTCAAAAGGTTTATTGTGCATCATGATGACTATAGTTAATAACGATGTATACTCTTGAAAATTTCTCAGACTAGATTTTGAGTGTTCTCATTACAAAAAAAAAAGTCAGCATGTGAGATAATGCGTATGTTACCTTATAATTTATAATATATAATATATATGTTATATATATTATATATTATATATGTATATAACATATACATATATAATATATAGATATAATATATAATGTATTATATATAATATTATATATACATATAATATATAACATATATATATCTGGCAAACTGGAATGATAGGGTTGGAACCCAAGATAAAGACAAGGGCTACCAATTTGATTTGAATATGATTGGCTTATAAGGTTAATGTAAGTGAGATGATGACTTGTCAAAAATGGAACAAGAATGGAACTCTGGGAAACACTAATAGTTCAGGAGCAGAGAGCAGAGGAAAAGGAAAATGAGACTTAAGAGAAAACCCTAAAGATTATGGTGTACTTAGAGCACAGTGTTTTAGGAGAGAGGGAATAGCCTACTAGTGTCAGGTTCTGCAGAGGATGTAATAGGACTTTATAGTGTTCATTGGGTTTAGTAGCAGAGGCCATTAAAGTAATATTCCAGAAAACATTTGAGGCATTTAAACATTTTAAATCATTTCACTTCTGACAATCTATACTGAATAATTACTGGATCAAGAGATAATGAGAACTTTGATGAATGTTGTTAAATTACAAAAAGATGAAATGAGTTTTCATTTCAATGGCGGCATATGATTTTGACCAGCCACCCAACTGCATCAGAAGCAGCATGGCAGAGGGGTTCAAAGCATTCACTCTGAGCTTATATCCTGCTTTACTATGTTTAGTGCCCTTGGGCAAGTTACTGAGCCTTGGCTTCCTCTTGTGCAAAAATGGGATGATAATAGTACCCATCTCATATGGTAATTATAGAAGTTGCTAAAATTAGTTTTTATTTTTAGAGCACTTAAACAGCATTTGGCACATAATAAGTGCTAAATCGACAATGGCTCACACCTGTAATCCCAAAACTCTGAGAGGCTGAGACAGGAGGATTGTTTGAGGCCAGAAATTCAAGACCATTTTGGGCAGCAAAGCAAGACCTCATCTTTACAAAAAATAAAAATAATAGCTGGTTGTGGTAGCACCCGCCTGTAGTCCCTGCTATTTGGGAAGCCGAGCTGGGAGGATCACTTGAGCTCAGAAGTTGGAGGCTGCAGTCAACTATGATTGTGTCACTACACTTTAGCCTGGCCAACAGAGTGAGACTCTGTCTCTAAAAAAAAAGTTAAAAATAGAAAAAGGTGCTAAATCAAAGTGTTAGATAGACAGATAAAATCAATGTTGGGTATTCTAATTTTTTCATATTTTGCAAATCAGAAAGGTGTTGAGTAATATTACCTCTATTTTCTAGTTAGCTTTATAGAGGTATAATTTACATGACTCGATGAGTTTTGACAAATGGTTATACCTGAATGGCCATCACCATGACCAGATATGAAACATTTCCATAACTCCAGACAGTTCCCTTTTGCCTCCTCTGAGCGAACACTCAACCTCACCCTCACCCTCAGCTTCAAGCAGCCGTTGCTCTGCTTGCTTTCTTGTGAATTAGAAAGCTCTTTTTTTAGAGTTTCAGGTCTGTGGAATCCTGGGGTATGTACTCTGTGCTCAGCTTCTTTCACTCAGCATATTTTTGAGATTCATCCATATTGCTGTATGTCCCAATAGTTCATTCCTTCCTATCCCTGAGTAGTATTTTGTTTTATGGATGTACCACACTTTCTTCTTTCCATTTACCTGCTGCTTCTAATTTTTTAGCTTTTTGAATATTACTATGAATGTTTACGTACAAGCCTTTGTATAGACATATTTTTATTGTTTTAACTTGCATTCCTTATTATTCTTTTACTAACTCGTTAAAAATTTGAAAACATTTTCAAGAATCTTACCATTTTTTTTTTGTTTGTGAATTCAGTCTTTTGTCCATGTTTTAATCTGTGGTCTTCTTGTTTTTGTGTATATGTTTTAATTATTGAGATAATCACATCTTTTTCTTTTTTAATTCTTCAATAAATTCGGCATTTGTAAGTTCCCAGTGAAAGATATTTTGGATATTTTTCTGTATATGTATGTGTATTGTGTGTGTGTATGTGTATGTGTGTTTGTGTATGTTGTATTTGAGACAGATGCCCCAGTAATTTTGGGAGGTCTTAATTAGTGATCAGAATGGGCCATTGATCCGTTATGAAGGCAGAGCTAATATGAATCTTGGGTTAACTCGAGTCATAGTTCACATTCACTGTAAAATCCATGTTCATTTTAGTATGTTCTGACCAGCACATTCTGACTTGTATATTATTCTGAAATATGACAAGTCCAGGTATCCTGAGACCACTGGTTTTGTCCATAGCTAAGTCTTCTGACTAGCTGAGGATTTGCCTCTATTCATAACATTTCTTATTAAAAGAACACCTAGCCATTTTGGTTTGAAAAATTTCTAAAGTACATTACACACATCTTTTGTTTTCTTAAACTGAAATTACTGTATATGATTTTACTTTTTTGGTAATCCACGATAGTCATGATGAATATTCTTTGGAAGTAATAGCCTCAAAACTTTTGAAGTATGTTGGACTATTGCCATGCTCAGTGGGCTCACATTTTTATTTTCTGCTTTGTGAATTTTTGGTCCTTTTGATGGTTTTCTTCTTGTTCCTTGGTTGCTGTCCAGGTGCTGCCCTAATACCTCAGATGTGACTCTCCTATGGACTTCAAAATCAACTAGTCCCAATGTTTAAGGGTCATGTAAAAATAGGAGTAAATGGGCTCCAAATGGGTGAACTCTGAATAGAAAAAGACCTGTTTTAATCTATTATTACCCTTTAGAAGTCTTTTTCCTATCTTTTTGTGCTTGAAGGTGTTCTGAATTATTAAAGTTAAGGAGTTATAACAGATAAAAGGTACGCTATTATGTTCTATGAAATACTATTCACAGAATGGTATTTCCTTATTACTTTAGGTGAGAAATAGGATTAAAAATAATAATAGATAACCCAAATGTAAATGCTTAGTGTGTGCCATGTACTCTTCTAAGTGTTTGAAATATTATACTCATTTAATCTTCACAGCCACAACATCTTAATAGTTATCTTACTGTGATGAGGAAATTGAGTCACAGAGAGGCTAAGTAACTTGCCCAAGGTCACATAGCTAGTATGAGGGACCTATCCCAGAGTCCATGTTTCTAACCTTTGTGCTACACTATTGGCAGAGTGATATATGTGCGGGTGCAAAGCCCAGTGGTAGAAAAGTGAATGCACGTTTTATCTTTCTCCTGTTTTAGAAAGTTAATATTGGGGAGAACTTTCAAAGCATACAGTGAGAACATAGGCCAGCAGTCTCAAGATCTTGTGATTTATAGGTTTCAGACGTTCAGGGTGACTTCTCTACTTCAGTAGGCACTTTTTCAAGTATCTCCTTTTTCTTTGGAGTAGTCTTTGGTGATAAGCAAAGACGCTCTCACTTTAAATTCATGATCACTAATTTCAAAAGGCCTGGCAATTCCTTTTTTAAAGCATATTGCAAAACTTATTAAATGAAAATTAGAAAAAAATGTAAAGCTTATGCATTTCAAAAATATGAGTACAGTAGCAGTTAGTTTGGAATAACAAAACCACTGAAGTTTTTTTAGGAGAGAGTCCCTTGTGGTAGCATATTGGTTGAGAATTGAAACACTTATCATATACTTCGTGCTGCTTCTTGGAAGGAGCCCTTTGCGTCTTTACAATAAGCTATTTATTCTTTGGTATTTAATTTTCTTACTGATTTAACAGCCCCACCAGATTCATGGAAAACATTCAGTGGCCTTCCCCAGGACCTCTTTCCTTTTTTCTCCCACCTTAAGTAACCTCTCTGTTTTACACCTCTTAGAACATTTTATTCTACTTTGGGTGATTGCTTAATTTTTTAACCTCATTCTATAAGGTGTTGGTTACGGTTCCAAAGCTAGCTTTGAATATGTAAGCAATTTTATGTTACTGTTTATTATTTTTTGAGTAAATAGATAAGTGGAAATTAAGATCTTTCTGTCTTTTTCAGACCATTTTATATACTCTAAAATCTCCAGTAGACCAGAGATACTTGAATTGCTTATTCAGTGCAATTATATAACTTAGGCTGTGCACCAAATTTACTTAAAGTCTTTTGAAATTATACAAGCCCATTTGAAAATGTTTTGCTACAAATGTATTCAGGAACATGTAATTAATGCCAAATTCCACTTTGTTTATTCATTAGTTTTCTGTTTCCTGTAAAACAGGGAGAACACTAAAGCTGCTATGAGCATTAAATTAGATAACATCTGTTTAAAATCTTATTACACAGTTATCCTGTTACTTACTGGCTTATAAAGGGTTCCTCTTAATTGTGGATTGAAATTAAACATTCTACATGTCAATTATCTTTAACAGTTTTTGAAATGAGGTAATTAGTCCAAGCCTTACCATGCAATAAATCAACACAAAAGAACATGTGGCACAGTTTAAAGTGAATTCATCCAGTGTTTTTTTTTTTCTCATTAAAATACTTTACAGGCAATTTTGAAGTGCTACTTAGGGTCCTTCCATCTTGTTTTCAGGTGGAACTAATTGGTTTTCTGTAATGTTTCTGTTACACATTTTTGATTTTGGGATTCTGGCCCTCCTCACCATAATTTTAATTTCTGAAGCACAGTAGTTAAAATATTGATTGCAAATGTATTGACTGTTGTGATTTTGGAAGAGAATTAAGTAACACTTTGAAGAATCTATTTCTTATAGTCATTGCTTTTTAAAAAATGTTTTTAATTTTTAATTTTATTTGTTGTAGAGATGAGATCTCACTATTTTGCCTAGGCTGGTCTCAAACTCCCCGGCTCAAGTGATCCTTCCGCCTTGGCCTCCCAAAGTACTAGGATCACAGGTGTGAGCAACTGTGCACGGCTATAGTCATTGTTTTGATGTTAGCCTTTCTGAATTGTTGCATCATACTCCATCAGAATAACCCTGAGCGAATGAACCAAGAATCCTATCTCAAGCTACCATAATCTCTCTCACTATTCAGAGTTAACCGTGGGTCTTAGCAGATTCATTAGCTCAAGAGAGGGTGTAGCCTCATGATTCTTAACAGCCCTTTTCAGCACTTAGGCACTACCTCTCTGTCAACTGTCCTGGTTTGTCTCGCCCGCCTCTTAAAATCATCAGAAGTTTTCAATTCATTCCACCTATAAATGTTGCTTTGTTCATCATTGGTGAAACATTTTTCCCCATTTTTATTTTAGGTTCAGGGGGTATGCGTTTGGCATATGGACATTTTGTGAGCAGTGGGGATTGGGTCTCAGGTGGCCCATTCCCCAGATAGTGAACACTGTACCCCATAGGTTCTTTCTGAACCCTAGCCTCCCTTCTCCCTTACTCGTGTCCCCGGTGGGTGAGACATATTTTTAAAAAGGCATTTAGTATTTGGAGGGGAGATCTATTTCTTTCAGGGGGATAATTTTGTTTGTTTTTACTGTAAACTGAGTGGATGTGATACAAATAGATGCTTCCGTTATGGCTGTATAGGTCAAATCCTGTTGGAGTAAATGTGACTTTTTAAAAGAAAATTTGATGAGTGCCATGTGTGCATTTTTTCAGCAGCTACAGTGACAAGCATGGGAAGGGAATGGTGACTCACTCTGCTGTCTGCCTACTCCTGTCTATACCCAGGCAGTTCTCCAGGGCTAGAGAAAAATGCACAATGATACTGGTAGGTCTCACTTTAAATTCATGACCACTAACTTCAACAGGGCCAGTAGTGCTGCATTTCTTGTATGCTACCTACTTTCTTTTTCATATGAGTATGTCACACTCTCTCCTCTCAATCATTAATCATTCTCCTTCTGCCCCGCCCCCACCCCAACCCAAAGGTGATGAGAAACTAAAAAGCAACCAGAAGGAAATGTTTAACCTTTCTCCTTATCTGGTCTACTAATGTACCTATATCTGTACCCAGGTCCCCTGCTGGACTTCAGTGATTAATATGTCCTGAGGCCAATCCTTCAGCTTGTCTATTTCACATCCCCTCTTGCCTCCAATACTCATCTCTTTAGCAGTTGTCCCTTCTCTCTTCTACGTTGTTAATGATCCCTCTTCCCCCTTTACTAGATCATGCCTGTCACATACTTACATACTGAAACAGTTCCCATCTTGAAAAGAAAAGAGAAAGGCAGAATAAAGAAAAAAAAAACCCACTTCCTGGAGATGCCACTATTCCCTACACATAGTGCCCATTTCTGTGTCTTTGCAGCAGAACTTTTCAAGAGGTTCTAGTCTAGCTTTCCTTCCACTCTTTTTTGAAATTTCTCCATTGAAGCTTTCAGCCCCACCACTCTGTCAAAACAGTTCTGATGAAGGTTACCTGTGATTTTTCCAAAGATAAATCATGGACCAGTTCTCAGTGGCTTGCCCTGACATCAGTACTTGACACAGTGACTCTTTCTTAAACTCTCTTGCCTTTGGTCCCAAGACCTCACTCTTCCAACTTTGCTCTGACTTCAGTGGCAAGGTGCCCCTCATTTCCTAGACCTTAAACTGCCTCAGAGTCAGTCCTTAAGCTCCTCCTCCTATGCTTACCTCCTGTGTGAGTCTAGTGGATTCCATCTTGTGGCCTAAACTGTCTATTCACAGATGACTACCGAATTTTTATCTCTAGCTTGGACCTCTTTCCTAAGCTACACACTATCATGTCTAGTAGTCTCCTTGATTTTTCTCCTGAAATGTCAGAAGGTCCAAGGTGAAGTTCTTGACTTCCAGTGCCCAAACCGGTTCCTCCTGTAGTATTCCTCATCTGTAATTGGTCAAGTCAAAAACTGTGGAGTTACCCTTGGATCTGCTGCTTGCTAAAGAATGTATGCAGAATCTCACCATTTCTCACCACCTCCATAGCTACCTCTTTCATCCAAGCTGCTACCATCTCTAGGAATGGATTTTTGCCATTATGCTCGCGTTGGCCTCCTTTCTTCTACTCTTGCCCCCGTAGAAGATTCTCCATACAGCAGCTGGAGAAGCTTTTATAATGTGAAGTCAAATTGCCCATGTGCTCAGAGCCTTCCAGCAGCTTTCCATTTCACTGGGAGCAGAAGCTGAAGTATTGCAATGGCATTCACAGCCTCAGTGATCTGGCTTCTTGCTATACCTTAATATCTTCATTTCCTTCTTTTCCTTCCCCTTCATCCCCACCCTTACCATCTCCCCTTTTATTATTCTGGCCACAGAAGCCTACCTGCCTTTCCTTGAAGGAACTAAAGCACCCTTCACACTTTAGATCCTTTGTGCTTGCTGCTTCCTCTGCCCAGAATGCTCTTCTACCAGCTATTCACAGAGGTCTCTTGCTCCACTCAAATGTTCAAATGTCACTTTATCAGCGAGCACTTCCCTGAAAATCCTATTTGGTATAATATCTTCCCCCTACCCACATTCCCTCCAAGCATAATCCTGTGTATATTACTTACTTCTCTCTCCTTTTTGAGGGCAGAGACTTTGTTCTGTTGCTCCTGTATCCTTAAGAACTGACCTGGAACATCCTAGGTTTTAAATAAATGGGCTGGGCATAGTGATTTATGCCTGTAATCCTAGTGCTTTGGGAGGCCAAGATGGGAGGATCGCTTGAGGCCAGGAGTTCAAGACAAGCTTAAGCTACATAGTGAGATTCCTATCTCTTAAAAAAAAAAGAAAGAAAAGGAAATCACTGGGTGTGGTAGCACACACTTCTAGTCCCAGCTACTCAAGAGGATAAGGTGAAAGGATTGCTTGAACTCAAGAGTTCAAGACTGCAGTGAGCTCTGAGCACACTACTGCACTACATTCGGGGCAACAAAGCTAAGACCCTGTCTCTAAGAAAAATAAATAAAAATTTTATAATGACTAAATAAATAAATGGATGAAGGTGGTGGTAGTAGTAGAGGTGATGGAGATTTGTAGTATGATTCATTCTGTTAAGTATGACAGTCTCAAATTATTTAATATAGCTTTTTGAGAATTCACATACAACTTTTGAAAACACTATAGAAAGCCAAGGTAGGTCTGTATATGCACAAAATTAAATCTTACCTATGATCCTCAACCTGTATTTGATAAGTCTGTTATTAGCCCACAGCAACAGCCTAAGCATAAGTAATCACTATGCATCAGACATGGTGCCAAGATTATGCAGTTTCCTCCCCTCAGTACCTTTCAGTATGTTATTCCATTTTACAAAAAAGTAAATGACTTAGGTGAGCTTATGAGACCAATGGAAGATAGAAAGTGGTGGCCCTGCAATTGGATCTCAGTGTGTCTAGCTATAGAACCTTCTGAAAATGATGTAACTGCCAAATAAAAAGCCTCCTGGAGCTCTTCTTATGCACTGTGTTCTGTACATGATGGTCCTGTATATGTTTACATGCTAAAATAGGAAAGTACTTAAGAAATAACTTTTAGTTTTGGAAATCAAGTGTTAAATGTTGTGGTTGTTAAGCAGTAATACATATAAACAAGAAACCTTTTTGAAATTTTGAGCTAAAAGTTAAATCTCATGGCACTTTGCCTAATGACCCAGGATAGCTCTTGTGGTCTGGTTCAAACAAACATTCTAATACCAAAATCGGTGAGCTGTTGCTATGGTTGTGAACACTTTTGTGTGTGAGTCCATAGAGACAGATAAAACAGAGCCGTGGCATGGAGTGCTCAATTACTTCTCTAAAAAGCCTCTTTAGAGGAAAGTGAGAACTGAATCCTCAACTTCAGATCTGTACAGTTAACTCTGCAGTAGACTATTGCTCTTCATAAAAACATCCTCAAAATCAAAAAGAGAAATTCTGTGAAGGTAGGTGAAACAGGAAGGGAATTGCTAAGGACAAGGGAAGATGGCATCAATGAAGCCATGCCTAGCTCTATTGTTAATTTTCTGGTTCTCTAGAAGAGAGGGTGGTGAGTCAAGAGTTGGAGCCTCCAAAAAAGCCCACTTTCTTGTTCTCTCTTCTTTGCCACAACCTACTTACTCTCTTAGTCCACTGATACATGAATCCCCTTCCAAAAGAAGACCTGAATGATTAGACAGTAGTAACCTGGAATTTTTATTAGCACACAAAAAAAAAATGGACTGAGAGAACCTACACTTCACTTACGGTTCCAAATGCCTGTGAAGTGAGCTGTAGCTGTTGGTGGCACTCTCCCTGTGGAAGCCAGGTCTGGATTGCAGACTCTGTTGTGCTAGGTTTTTGTAAGAGCTACTTTTTTACAGAATAAAAGTAGTGATACCCTGGGTGAGCTGGTAGCCAATTAGGTAAGGCTAAATCTTGTTCATTAATTTAAATGATGTGCTGAAAATTATCAATAAGGATATACTTTTTTTTTATTACTATCACGAATTTTAAAATGTGACTGTGCATTCAAGATAGGCTGTTGTCTAATCCACTCTGAAAACCTCTTCTTTGAGGTTCTCTTTGTTCTACTGGGAACAAATATCAGAAATGTGTGGGAACTAATTAGAGGAACTGTATAGTATTCTTGAATTCATTCATAGCACGATAGCATGTCATATTTTTGTTGGTCTTATTTATTGTGACTGAAACTACCAAGCTCCTGTATAATAGTTGCTAAACAACAACCTTGTGCTATTGATTTTGATTTCTTGTGTATTTTTTATGCTTTGTGTTGTGATGGCATGATTTTATTCCTGTCCTTTTATTTTTTAAAAATGCACATAGTTATTTCAAGGTATTACAAGAGTGTGTATAATATAGACTTTCCCCCCAAGTGTTTTAAATATCAAAATAAATGGCTGAGATATACTTGTTTAAAAATCCAAAAAAATAAGTAAGGCCATCTTTAAATGAGGCCGTTTATGAACAGAGAAATAAGATAGGAGGTGACACAGATAGACAATTAGTAGTTGTTCCTTAGGATTAGTCCATAAGTTGACTTGAAGTATTCTCACTGTGTCCTTTTATTTTTGTGGGCTTTGTGTCATGACCTTAATTTTTCTTTTCTGTTCCAACATCTGCTAGCTTTTAAATGGAATAATTTCCTTGGTATTTGCAATGTTTGGGAGGTGCTTTGAACATACCCAGCTATTGTCCCCAAGCAACTGACTGGGTCAAATTTGGAATTGGACTCTCATGCTGTGACCTTAATAATTAACCCTTTTTGGCTCTAAAATATTAATTGCCCTTTATTTAATGGTTCTCTTTTTTGTTTGTTTTTCCTAAACAGGCTGCAGATACTTTGGCTGTGAGACAAAAAAGAAGAATTTATGATATCACCAATGTCTTAGAAGGGATTGATCTGATTGAAAAAAAGTCAAAAAATAGTATCCAGTGGAAGTAAGTTACAAACCAGCACCCTACTCTAAATCCCTTTTCTTCCTAGTGCTCTACGAAATCTGACCTTTCCATCATCTTTCTCCCTCTTCCTATCAGCCCTTTGCTCTAGTCCCACCAGACCCCTTGGTTTTCCCTGGACACACCTCACTGGGTCTGTGTTTACGTCATTCCCGTGTTAGGATGTTCCCTTGCTACCCCAAAATTCAAATCGTATTTTCTCCCTCAAACTACTCATTTGACACACACTGAATACTACTTTGTATTAACCTCTAAGTCTTTATCCAACTCCTTGAAAACAGGAACTATGTCTTATACTTAAGAATATGTACCTTGTAAATAATAATTGATTTAAATGCATGTTGTCATCTATTAACTGTTGCCTGGCTGTGTGTTAGAATGTAACAAACAAATATTTTCTGGTTTTCAAATGTGTCCTCTTGACCATAGTTTTATGTGGATTTTTTTTTTTTTTTTGCCAAAATACTAAGAGTTTATAATTTATTTTACCACCTCAGTCTCCATCATGAGACTGCTAGGTGTGATTGTTGAGCTTTGACACCATTTTGGCACCCCAGTTACCAGTCTGGCCTTCCAGATGACAAAAATCACTCTAGAGAAGACTGAGAAATTTTGTAATTTGGTTTTTCTTGTCAATAAATTTTCTAAGAAAATATGTTCAGAGGTATGGTGTTTAAAAAATGTCTAAGAAGTTTTTAATACTTGATTTTTAGAAGACTAGAAATTTTTCTTTTGGATATATTACTAAAAAGTCAGTTTTATTACAACAAAAATTAAGTGATGTTAACATAGATCTGATACTGGGAATATTAATTCTCATATGTTTTTAAGAGGTGTAGGTGCTGGATGTAATACTAAAGAAGTCATAGATAGATTAAGATATCTTAAAACTGAAATTGACGATCTAGAATTGAAGGAAAGAGAACTTGATCAGCAGAAGTTGTGGCTACAGCAAAGCATCAAAAATGTGATGGACGACTCAATTAATAATAGATATCCTTTTAAATAAGTTATACATATAGCTTTGGAATATGTATGTATATATGCTTTGTCTGAAGATCAGTTACTTTATCCTAGTATTTTTATAGAGTTAAGTTGTATAAGTGAATATAACATTTTAATTTTATAATATTCTTCTAATAACATAAGCTAATATATTTAGATGTTATATTTTTAAGTTATATAGTGCATCCATTAACATTATTCCTTTTTTTTCCCCCCTGTGTTGCACTGAGGGAAAAAAATTCTACATTTGGTCTACCTATAGATAGGATGCAATATGTTAGCCAAAGTGTGCTTAGTGAGTCTGTGAATATTAGAAGACATTGTTAAGCACATAAGTATTTTTAAATAATTATGTTCAGTGTTGTGAAGTGGTAAAAATTCGGCAACTCTCAAAGTTTTAAAAAATTTTGCTTTGACTATCCAGAGCATCATGGGCCCAAAGTCAATCCATGGTATTTTCTGCTTAATATGAACCCAAAGGTAGCTCCTATTGGAGAACAGGAGTCCAAGTCTTATACATCCATTATATTATATTTGGGGAAAAACATTAATGTATTTTTTACAAACCACTGTCTTCTCTTAGATATTTTGATTTGGGAACCTACCTTAGCCACATTTTATTTTATATCATCTCTCATGAAATTTTGACTAATGTATACAATATAATTAATTTGGTATGTTGTCGTATATTTGGTGAACAAGTCCATGACCTCTTTTCTATGGATCTGAGCTCCTTAACAGTTTGAGAACAGGGGTTGTTTTCAAGCTATGCCCTGAGGAGCCCTGAGATTCAAAGCCATTGATCTACTTAATCTTGTACTGTGCTGCCCTGCTTTGTAAGATTCTAGCCGTTTCCGATTCCTCAAACCATGACTGTATTTTATATATAGATTTAAATTTTTGTATATTATGGTATTTTGATGTTTTGAAAACCTTTTCTGGCACCACCTGGCCTGTACACCCTCAGGTGGAAACCTTCTGCCTTAATCATCTCAGGGCCAGATACCAGACAACTAGGGCCCTTCACCCCTACAGCTTAGAGCCTGCCAGTATTATGTAAACTAGCCAGTCCTAAAGTGTTCACCCTGCCCTGCCTTGCCTTTCCCAAGGAAGCCCTGATAAAGACTCTGGCCTAATGCTTTCCCCTCACTCCTGTCTTCTGCCTCTTGCTTGCTCTAGTGTCTGCCCATGTGGCCCTGTGTGGTCTGGTCTTGCCTCCTCTCTCTGGGTCCTTTGGGTATAACTTTCTTTTCCTGAACCTTTTTTCTGACTCCTCTTGTGGCCGTACCTATTTCATAAAAGAAAATAAAACAGTGACCCCAGAAGACTCGATGTGGAAGCTTACACGATTGCTCTCCACTCCTGTTGACAGTCTCCTTGTTCCCATACATCCCCTTCCCCTAGAAGACCTGCCTCCATGTGAGGACTGTGCACTGCTTTCCAGCTCTCTCCCATGGTCCCTCAGATGTCACAGAAATCAGAATGGCTTCTCCTCAAAGAATGGGAATGCCTTTGATTGTCACTGGCCTTTCCAGACTAGACTTCTTTTATCTGTCCATGTGTGGCAGCCCCTTCATACATCTGGTCATTTAATTATTTTTACCTTCATATATGTATTATTTTAACTTAAATGCTTCGACCTTGATGTAAATATTGTTCCTTAACTCCTAAGACAGTACATTTTCCTATGTAACTCACGAAGACATCTGTAATTGCTTTAATGGTAAGTACTGTTAGATATTTTTCTTACATTCTACCTCTCATCAACCTATTTAGTGTAGAGTTATTCAGAATTTCCCATGTACTTAGCCTAAATCATTATTTTAGGAGTTGTGGACATTGTGCCTCAGTCTGCAGTGTTGTGTATTGATAGGCTGCCTTTGTTTCCTGTTTTCATGAGAATAATTGCTTTTCACAGCTCTCACCTCATATCTGTAGGCATGAACTGTGTGGGCGGAGAAGGTAACTCAGAGCAGGATAAGTAACAGGCTCAAAGTTAGTCACAGAGTGAATGACCAAACTTGAACTGGTACACAGTTCGCATCAGTATTGTTTATGAAACTATATGCAGCAAATGTGCTGATCACAAGTGGAACCCGAAGAAAGCATGAAGAAAGAATTAGGTGAATCCATCGTATAACCAGGAAACTTATTTCTGTTCAATTCTCTGCCCTTATATTTTGCCCTTGAAATGACAATACTGTGTTAATAATTAGTAGTTATTACTCTAATTAAAAAGGTACCTGTGTTCCCATAATTGTAACACAAGTAAAATGAAATTTTGCATACACATTTATATTTAATTATGCATTGTATCAAAAGAACAGCCTTGTGTATTACCCACATATTTTATTTTATTTTAATTAATTAATTGATTTATTTTTTTGAGTTGGAGTCTCACTCTGTCGCCCAGACTGGAGTGCAGTGGCCGCTCCCGGCCACCGCAGCCTCGACCTGCTGGGCTCTGGCGATCCTTCCGCCTCAGCCTTCCAAGTAGCCGGAATTACAGGCATGCGCTACCACGCCCGGCTGATTTTTTGATTTATTGTAGAGATGAGGTCTCGCTGCCCAGGTGGGTCTCAAACCCGTGGGCTCAGGCAATCCACTCACCTCAGCCTCCCAAAGGTGCGGAATTTCAGGCTGAGCCACGAGCCCAGCTATCCACATATTTTTAAAAAGTCCTCTCACTACTGCACTTGTCTTAAAAAAATAAAAGTCTCTTGTCAAGTAGAAAGCGACTTTCCATGTAAGACTATGTTAGAAATATGTATGAGCTTATTGCTGTATTTTGCCATCATATCTCCTTAGCATTCTAAGGAAGTCTGGGAAAAGTCTTGTTAATCTGCAGTTCGACAGAGATCTGTTGCAGAATTTGGCTTCAAAAGTAAATTCACTTAAGTTCAAGATTTCAGTGTATCATATCTAATCTCTAGTATCCTCAGTCATTTAAATAGTTCAAATAAGCAGTGTTATTTGAGGCCAAAAGCTTTTAAAAATTGCTGATTTTACAGGAGTCTGAGTGAAAGCAAAATTTACTTGAGCTGAAATTGTTAGTGCGAATAGCAGCTAATACTGAGTATTTATCCTGTGTTAAGAGCTATTAATACATGTATGTATTAATTTGCTTAATCCTCAAGACAAACCTTTGCAGAAGGTTATAAGGCTCTCATTTTACAGAATTAAAAACCAGAGCTGGGATTGAACCAATCATTCTGACTCTAGAGTTTACACTGTTTCCACCGTATTCCATGATCAAGTGTTTTCTATAATTTTTAATATATATATATTTTTTTACCAGGTGATACACTTTTAGCCATCCAGGCACCTTCTGGTACACAGTTGGAGGTACCTATTCCAGAAATGGTAAGTAGGATAACTTTCATATAAGTGGGAAAAATGAATCTACTCTCTCAAGAGGGACAACTGTATTTTCTGTAGCTGCATTTGAGCTAATTGTTGTGTAAACACTTTCAAGTTGCTGCTTTTGTGTTTTATACCTGACAGTACTAATACCAGAATTTGAATGTCTTTAAAACCTTGGTAAAATTATAGAAATAACTAAATGAGCTGGGCATGGTGGCTCACACTTGTAATCCCAGCACTTTGGGAGGCTGAGGCGAGAGAACTGCCTGAGCCCAGGGTTAGAGATCAGCCTGGGCAACTTGGTGAGACCTCGACTCTACAATAAATAAAAAAATTAGCCAGGCTTCATGTCACGTACCTGTAGTTCCAGCTACTTGGAAGGCTGAGGAGGAAACATCGCCTGAGCCCAGCAAGTCGAGACTGCAGTGGCTATGAGTGTCCCACTGCACTCCAGTGTGGGCGACAGAGTGAGACTCCAACTCAATTTTTAAAAAAAGTAACTAAATGAATCAAAAATGATTTTTACAATTACTTAACCATATCATTAGTCATTTCTTGACTTCCTCTAGCTCAAATAAAATCAACAATTATAAAATATAATTAAAATCATTTCGTTAAATCATTTTAATTACTTTTAAAGTTTTTGATTTTATATGAGCTAGACTAGCTGCTAGAGAATATCAAGAATTGACTGATATGGTTAGTAATCTTTAAAAATCAATTAAAATGACCATATCTACAACTGGTATCAAAATCCCAACTGAAGAAAAAGTTCAATTTAAATATCAACAATGAATTCCTCTAAATTAGTTCTTTTAAAAAACATCTCCTGGCTTATTGAGTCAAAGATATTTATTGACTCTATGCTATAAATGAGTCTCATGATATTTGTTTTCAGATTCATATTTTCTAAAACAAAATGATTTGAAAGCTGTTAACAACCAAACAAGGGAGTAGAAAAAGATTACCCCTCTCCCCCCATACTTATTCAAGAAATCTGTATTTAGACACTTATAATTACTGGAGTCTGAAGCCTCACAGGATACACATTACTTTTTTGAACTGGAGGGATTTTATATTTGTTTCTCTGTAGAAAAATTAGTTGTCCTCATGCTTGCTGAAGAGGGGGAAAAAGAGTTTGATTTGTAAAATGGTTATCAATTAAGAGAGCATATTGAGATGACCACATCCATGGTGGTTAACTCCAGGGGAGAGTTCCTGCATATAGAGAATGCTTGGAGCACTGCTGAGCACTTACATATACAATTACACATGGTAAAAATGGATGGTGTCCAGAATGCTGCCACTGAGTTTTTTTGATGATCAGGTTTTGAGAAAACCTTACTTTTTAGAAACGCGTTGTTTAGAGCCTCCAACAGCCCATTCTACTCTTGGTTTCTACTTTTGTGATTTGACTAATGACTTATTTTGTTGTGTAAATTTAGTCAGTCCCTAATCGCTTTGCCTGTCTTATTTTCAATGTTTTAAGGTAGCTAGAAATGTTAATAATCATACATTTGTTTAAACCCAATAACTCCAAAGGGTCAGAATGGACAAAAGAAATACCAGATCAATCTAAAGAGTCATTCGGGACCTATCCATGTGCTACTTATAAATAAAGAGTCCAGTTCATCTAAGCCTGTGGTTTTTCCTGTTCCCCCACCTGATGACCTCACACAACCTTCCTCCCAGTCCTTGACTCCAATGACTCCACAGAAATCTAACACAGCAACTCAGAATCTGCCTGAGCAACATGTCTCTGAAAGGAGCCAGAATCTCCAACAGACGCCAGCTACAGATATATCTTCAGGTGGGTTCAGAGCTTTTGTTTTACAAATTAGAGAGAGAGAAATATGAATATAGGTTGAATATCCCTTAACCAAAGAGCTTGTGACCAAAAGTGTTTCAGATTTCAAATTTTGGAATATTTGCATATGTAACAAGATATCTTGGGGATGGGACCCAAGTCTAAACATGAAATTCATTTATTTTTAATATACACTTTATACACATAGTGTGGTGGTAATTTTATGCAACATTTTTAGTAATATTGTGCATGAAACAAAGTATTGACTGTGTTTAACTGTTACCCATCATGTGGGGTCTGGTATGTAATTTTCCTCTTGTGACGTCGTCATATTGGTACTCAAAAAGTCTTGGGTTATGGAGCATTTCAGATTTTGGGTTTTCAGATTGGGGATACTCAACCTGAACTATAATCAAGTGCTGCATAATGATGCTTTAGTCAACAATGGACCACGGACCACATAAATGATGGCGGTCCTGTAAGATCGTAATGGGATAGGCCATACCATCTAGGTTTGTGTAAAGTACACTCTATAATGTTCACACAATGATAAAATCACCTAACAATGCATTCCTCAGAACATGTTCCCATTCAACACATGACTACATATTAAACAAACTGGAGAACTTTTCTGAATTTGTCAGTGGTGATGCTATCCTATTATCTAATACAGGAGACAAAAATAGTACACTTAACTTAATCAGGTATTGATTTAGTGTCTCCTGTGTGCTCAACACTGTGCTAGGTATTATGAGGAAATTTTAAAAACAAATCCTCTCTTTAATTGTATTATTAAAGATTTAATTTATACACATACAATTCAGAGATATCCAATGAGTTGCAATATAATGTGGTTAAGACTGTGTATAGAACTGTGAATACTGAGCAATGGAAAGATATTTATGAGCCAAGGTTTGCTGTTTTCCTTAGGATTCCATTTTTAGAATTAATTAGGCCAAAATTGTTTCTTTTCTCTTTTTAACTACTTACCTATATCGGCTTTTATCTGAAGTTTACTTGGTAAGGTTCTTTTCTCTCTTATTAAGTCTAGAATAGATTATTATGTTCTACCTTTAAGAAAAATCAAACTACTATAGAACACACTGACGTATGCCTCCATAAGTTTTTTTCATATTGTCATACTTTTTATTTGGAAGCTTGGTTTTATAGAATTGATAAATGGTCTCAACTCCAATTATTTAGGAAATCTTGCCTTCCTAAATTGTTTCATCTATGAATTTATAAATAGTGAAAATACTACAAACTTGACATCAGGAGTAGAAACTACAACTCTTAAATTTATAAAAATTTCCTTGGCACCCTGTCTTTTCCCCTGGTTATATGACAAGGTATTTAGCAACTTCTTACCGATTCCAAATAAAGGGAGCATGGTATTAAATACATAATCTCTCAATGACTGCTGAATGAATGAGTGAATTGTGCCAATATGGATGTCGTATTGCAGATAATCCAAAACTATATTGTACATAATCCAAATGGTTTATTTTACCTCTGGGATGTGTTTCATTGCTACTATGGGAGTTCACAACAGTTAAAGGTGAAGCTAAAAAGATTTGTCAGCTGATGAATAATCTAAAACTCTGGCTTCACCACTATACAATCTATACATGTAACCAAATTACACTTGTCCTCCTTAAGTTTATACACACACAGAAGAGATCTAACTGGACATGCAGTGTTAGTTAGCATCTTATTATACATATTCTTCCCTTTCCTTACCCTATTTTACTATAGGCCATTGAGATGGACAATAGAATGTGTAGTCCTTAAAATTTTACAATAGAATTAAATAAAGTAGGCAAGCTTTATATGTTTTAGCTTAAAAAAATTAGTACATTGGCTTCCACAAATCGTTTACAAAATTGAGTACTGGCTGGGCGTGGTAGCTCATACCTACAATCCCAGCACTTTGGGAAGCCAAAGTAGGAGGATTGCTTGAGGCCTAGAATTTGAGAGCAGACTAGATAATGTAATGAAAACTCATCTCTACAGAAAATTAGCCAGGCATGGTGGCATGTTCCTGTAGTCCCAGCTGCTTGGGAGGCTGAAGTAGAAGGATCACCTGAGCTCAGGAGGTCAAGGCTATAAACTGCTATCGTGCCACTGCACTCCAGCCTGGTTGACAGAGTGAGATCCCAACTCAAAAAAATAAAAAATAATAATAAAACAGTGTTTAGTTTCTGCATATGGTTTTACGTCTGGAAATAAGGAAGGTAATTTGGGACAGATTAGAGAGAGCCTCAAATATCAGACTGAGTTAGGGTTTTTTGCCAGTGAGCTAGGGAAGGTTTGTGACCAAGGAACTAGCACAATTAGAGCTATACAGTGGTGAGCAAAGGAAAGATGCTTCTGGCCCTGGGAAGTAGAAGAAATTACAGGTTATGGAGATTGAAGATTAGATGCTTGCAGTTATACAACTGAGAAAATATGAAAGCTAAAATAGTGATGGCAGTAGAATCGCGAAGAAAAATAATGAACAGATTTGAGGCAAAATAATAAAACTTTATGTGAGATCTGGAGATAAAAGTTAACAGGTGAAATGGAAAGTGGTAAGTTTTAAGGTTGGATGACTAAAAGAATTATGATATCACTGAGTTTGCAAAACTGAGTTCGTTTTGAGAGAGCAGTGGAGTCTTGGTCTCTATCTTGAGTTTGAAGTTTAAGAGTAATGCCAGGCACAGAGTAGGTGCTTAAGAAAATTATCTTTCCACAAAGTACTAGTACTTTGCCACATCAATCAGGCTGCTGCTGTTTCTGAGCTTAAATGTAAGTGCCTCTTACTGTTAAAATATGTAAACAGAAATGTAATAAAACTTTTTCACATTTGTTTTCAACAGGATCTATTAGTGGAGATATCATTGATGAGTTAATGTCTTCTGATGGTGAGGTTAAAATTTTACTACCTTATATGTCAATAATGCTTTCTTAGAATTTGTGACATATGATTTAAAAGAAACTATATTTTCTAGCTGCTTCACTATGATTATTCATGAAAATTCTCCAATAACTTATAATAAATCATAGGCATCCTTCAGATTTTGTCTTTGCCTGCTTTTCAGTGGAAAGGAATCCATATGGGAATACTTCTCACCTTCACAGGATAAATTTCTAAACTGGTGACAAACTAGCCCTTTCTACTACTGAAGAATATGGCTCAAGTAAAATAACATGCCTAAATCAACAGGTGATCTGAACACCCACTTTTGAAAATACTCCTTTCATGGAATTTAAAGTGCTAATGTGGAGTTACCAAACTATTAACTAATGTTAGCCATGTCATCATCTAATTTGAAAAATTCTTAAAAATCTGTTAGCCACAATATGCTAATTTCTTTAATAATTTCTCTCTGGGCTTTACCTCTCTCTAAGTTTTTGATTCAGAGTTCTGGTTCCTAACAAATATATAGCAGAGACCTAGGAGGAAGTGGCAGTGACTAAGTTAGCAAATGGTGCAGTAACCACTTAGAGACGTATTAAGCATTTATGTAGAAGCTGAGAACCTCAGCAAACTAAGCTTATAGTTCATACTTGTTTTCAAAGTGGCAAACAAAATACTTTGATCAGTGTTTTATAATCATATTTTAGTGGAAAGTCTAACAAAAATTGTAACCTGTTTCTCAAGCTAAAACCAATCAATAATCAATGTATACACTGTCATTTAATGAGAATCTTTCAAAATATAAACAAGTAATTTGATTTTTCTCATTAAAAAAATTCATGTCACATGGGAAAGTTTAATTTAGATTGATGTATTTGAGAATATTTTCTGTTAAATATCATTACCCATATATAGCGACCATCTTTAACACTGAATTTGTTTTTTCTTTGCAGTTTTTCCTCTCTTAAGGCTTTCTCCTACCCCGGCAGATGACTACAACTTTAATTTAGATGATAATGAAGGAGTTTGTGATCTGTTTGATGTCCAGATACTAAATTATTAGATTCCATGGAAACTTGGGACTATTATCTACCTCTAACTGTGTAACAATTTAGACTTCTGAATAACCTAAGTATTTAAAATAATGAATGTAACACCTTTTTAGTTCACTGATTCTGAAGTGTACTTCCCTAATACTTTCTTTTTTACTTCACAAAACTTCAACCATAAAAACAAAGGGCTCTGATTGCTTCAGGAGAAAAGTGATTTTATACCCACCAATCTCCCCACCTCCCAAGTAATTATACTCTGGAATATAAATGTTTCTTCCAATTCTGAATCCCTTTGTTATTTCCTCTTTTGAGAGGAAAGTTAAAGTAGACTACAGGACATCAAAAACAAAGTAAGTTGGCCAAGGGCTCATCAATTATTTGTCTTATATTTTTACTGCCATGAAACTATTTCTGTATGTCATATCCAAACATTCACTGCCACTTATAAAGTGAAGGATGTAAATGAGGATATATATAACTGTTTCAGTGAACAGATTTTGTGAAGTGCCTTCTGTTTTAGCACTTTAAGTTTATCACATTTTGTTGACTTCTGACATTCCACTTTCCTAGACTATAGGAAAGATCTGTTTGTGTAGTTTGTTTTTAAAATGTGCCAATGCCTGTACATTAACAAGATTTTTAAAAATAAAATTGTATGAAACATTTAATTTATTGGTCTTTTTGAGCAATTAGATCCATTACCACTGTATTACAACTGAGCCATTAATCTTGTAGCTTCATCAACATTAACTGGTTCACTTTCATGACGCTGCTGAGGAATCTGAAGGGAAAGAGTATTACATTAAAATTTATGTAACAACAGCAAATAAAAACGACTTGTGTATAATCTGCTATGCAACTTAATTTCTTCTAGTCATAATTTGGAAGTAGAACTTTATGTAAATTCTTATATTCAGACTCAATGTTTTAAAGTCTGAATATACTGTATATATAGTCTAGAGCCAAGTATTAAAAATATACTCAAATTATAGGCTCTGGAAATTTAGAGTTTAATTTATTAGCCTTCAATTTAATAGCCATAAAAAAAGTAAATAATTTCTGCTTACCAGTTCTTTCTGCTGAGGTTCAAGAGAAAGGCCTTTTGAAAAGTGTGCTAGTTCTTTTTGTATATTTACAAACGCTTTATTCACTCTGTTAACTTTTTCTTCATTCATAATGTTTATCTTTTAAAAAAGAAAAAAGCATTAATTTGTGTTCTTATAACCACTTAAGATAAAATATATTCAATTTTAACCTTGTTAAACTAAAAATCTAAAAAATTCTTATTAACAAATTGGAGTGACTCACACTAAAATTCTTAGTATTATTGGGAAATTTTAGACACAGAGTTTGGGTTTTCTAAAAATAAGATTCATGTAGATATGCCTTACACCTAGAATTTACTGGTATAGAAAGGCCAAAATATATGACTGATATTGTGATTAATGATATATATGTATAGTCTTTTTCCCCATTTCCGGTCATAGTTTCTAAAATCTCTGGAATCTGCAGTTGTAAGAGTGCCTTTTGAATGCTAATGAGGTGGCTAGGGGTCTCTAGAGAGCTTCAGGATATGGGCTGATCACCAAAAAGATCACAGCAGTCTTAGAGGTCTATAATTTTTAGCTCTGGAGAAGGGACAAAGGCTGACACCAATGGCCAATGATTTACTCAATTATGCCTTTGTAATGAAGCCTCCATACAAACCCCAAAAGAACAGGGTTTGGAAAGCTCACAGATAGCTGAACATGTGGAGGTTTCTAGAGAGTGACATGCCTAGGAAGGGTATAAAAGTTTTGTGACCTTTCCCATGCCTCCTATCTCTTCCATATGGCTATGCATCTATCACATTTGTAATATCCTTTAAAATAAAATAAACTGATAAAAGTAAGTAAAGTGTCACCCTGGGTTCTGAGCTGCTCTAGCAACTTAATCAAATACAAGGAGAGGGTTGTGAGAACCCCTGGTTATAGCTTGTTGGTCAGAAACACAGGGGCTTGCAATTGGCATCAGAAGTGGGAGGCTGTCTTGAGGGACTGAACCCTCAACCTGTGGAATCTGATCCTATCTCCAGGTAGACAGTGTCAGATCTGAATTAAATTAGAGGACACCTAGCTGGTGCCTACTGGAGATTCACCTGTAGAATTGCTTGGTGTAGAGGAAAATTCCCCAGAAATCTAGTATCAGAAGGGTTGAGTGACTGTGTGAAACAATAGAAGAAACCAAGTTTGTTTTTTCCTCTATCCTTACAGTGACCATAACTTTCTAGGCTACTGTGCTATCATCCCTCATCTATACAGGAAACTGAACCAAATAGTTTTAAATGGAAGTCCCCTGGGGAGAGCTTCCCCTGTAGTCCTCTTTTGAGTGTCAGAGGTAGAGGTGGTATTCTTGTTCTTCACTGCAACTACCAAAAAACTTCAAAACCCTCAGCTCCTTGGCACTTTATGCTGCCTACACACAGATCTCTCTTAGATTCTACCTATCAGCACATATAAAGGTTCTAGTACCTCCTATCCACATAAAATAATCCTTCTCAAGTACACCAAGCTTTTTCATGGCTTGGAGACTATGCATTTGCTGTTGTCTCTGCCTAGAACACACTGCTCCCGACACTTCCCAGCTCTTTGCATTACTAGGTCCTTTTTCTGGTCTGGGCTTCAGTGTCAATCATGAAGAAAATCCTGTGGAAAACTGTCATTACCCCATCATATCATCCAGCTTTATTTCATTTTAAGCATTAATAAAATCATAAAATTGCTTGACCAAAAAGCTTAACCCAGCTAGCTCATAAAAACTGAATGCTAACATGTTACTTTTATACGGATTATTATGGACTACTCTATGGATTCTTATAATTACTGATTCCTAGAGCACCAACTCCACTACTGAACCTTGAAAACATTTCCTTAAAAAATTTTTAACAATTATTTGAGTCAGCATCTCATTCTGTTGCCTAGGCTAAGGTGCAGTGGTACAAATATGGCTCACCACAGCATTGGCCTCCTGGACTCAGGTGATCATTCCACCTCAGCCTCCCAAGTAGTTCCCAAGTAGCACTCAGGTGATCATTCCACCTCAGCCCCAAGTAGCCTCCCAAGGAGTACAAGCACATGCCACCACACCCAGCTAATTTTTGAGAATCTAATTAATCTTGAAATTTCTCAAGTATTTTGAAATAAAAGCAGAAAGAAACCCACTTCTTTCCCCACAATTTTGCATTTCAAAATTAAAATATTTTATCTTTATTTTATAGGTTTTTGAGTTCCAGTTATATTCAGAAAGAATTACTGAAGAGAAGAAGAATAGATGCTCACTGATACCCCATGTCTTGGCTCTATCAACAGGTTCTTGAATATATTTGAGTTCAGAGATAAGGACTGATTCACAAACGATGGCTTTTAAAGAATTTCCTATGCTCAAAACTATCAAACTCTTATATGGAGCCCCACACATTTGTCATTAAAGTGCTATTTTCTTACATTTGGTTTCAAGAAAGGGAGATTATTTTTCTTCATTTTTTAAAACAAATGTGTAAAACACCTTGCCTTTGTAGGAAAGGTTAAAAACCTTTTTTTAAAAAAAAATAGCATCCAGTTATTCAGTAGTTCACAACAATGAGGCTTTGCTTACAAACAATAAAGTCAGAGTGCTTAAATAATATTCACCTTCTTAAGATTAGTGGTAACTGGTTTTGCTTTGTTTTTAGATTTAAAGTGTTTTTGGCTGGCCATTTGAAGTACACTTATAATCCTGGCCTTTTGCTCTAGATATTTGTTCTTGGCCATTGTCTAGGAAAGAAAGAAAACAAGTTCAATTAAATTTCCCACATTTACTATGTAAACCAATTTAAGTTTTTAAAGTAAAGATACCGATTAGATCTAAGAAATTCCATTTTATTCACGATTATTTTTAAAGTTGCTGCATGTATCAAATTATTTCCCTGTCTTTCACCCTACTACATTTTATGCTCTTTGAGTACATAGTATGTAACAAATTTTTTTCTGCATCCCCAGCAACTGGCCTGCAGGAAGCACCCAATTACTGTCTGCTAGTTGAGTTCATTATTATTACATAACTATTGATCTCGGCAGCATGTGACAAAAGTTATCCATCACCATCCATCCCTCACCTAGTCTACATGCTACTATGCTATTCTGACTTTATCATACGTTTCCTTGACTTCTTTTTCATTCCTTTTTTATTCTCTTGTACATTGGAATCAGGTCTTAATATTCTTTTTTTTTTTTGAGTTGAAGTCTCACTCGGTCGCCCAGACTGGAGTGCAGTGGCCGTTCCCGGCCACCACAGCCTCAACCTGCTGGGCTCCGGAGATCCTTCCGCCTCAGCCTTCCGAGTAGCCGGAATTACAGGCATGCGCTATCACGCCCGGCTGATTTTTTGATTTATTGTAGAGATGAGGTCTCGCTGCCCAGGAGGGTCTTGAACCCGCGGGTTCAGGCAATTCACTCACATCAGCCTTACAGGCTGAGCCACCGAGCCCGGCTAGTTCTTAATATTCTACTTTCTCTCCTGTGCATCAGAATCAGTCCTTAATACTCTACTTCCTTCTCTTAAATTACTTTCATGACTTCCATATTACCTCTGTGTGAACAGCTCTTGCCTTGAAAGCTTGAATATTTTCTTTGCTCTGTTAGGTAGTAAATTTAAGCCAGTAAATTCTACCTTGGAATCTGTCTTTAACAGTACATGTGAATAATAATTGTTTAAAAAAAAATTTTTTTTAGTCAGTCTCACTCTGGTGCCCAAGCTGGAGTGCAGCAGCACAGTCATGGCTCACTGCAGCCTTTCCTTCCTGCGCTCAGGTGATACTTCCACCTCAAGTAGGTGGGTCTACAGGTGTGCATCACCACATCTGGCTAATTCGTTAAATTTTTTTGTAAAGATGAGGTCTCAGTATGTTGCTGAGGCTGGTCTTGAACTCCTGGCCTCAAGTGATCCTCCCACCTCAACCTCCCAAAGTGCTGGAATTACAGGTGTCAGCCACCTCCCCCAGCCTGTAAAAATACTAATAGTTAACATTTATTGATCTTTTACTATATAAACAAGCATTATGCTAACATTTTATGCACTTCATTTACTCACAACAACCTGTTGTGGGATGTACTATTATCACCAACTGACAAATTTAAAAATTGGATGCAAAGACAAGTTACTTTGCCCAAAGTCACACTGTTACACTGTTAATAACCAGGGGATACTGCTACTTAAAGACAGGCAGACTAGATCAGAGCTAACATTATGTGATTTATTTATCTCATTTATAAATTAAAAAGTAATACAAAAACAAGATACGGTATTGCCTAGTTCAGAATTGGTTACTGCTGCAGTCCCTAGGTCCATTTGGTTAGACCACAGATTGTCAAACTATGTCCATAGACCAAATGAGGCCAGGCACCTGTCTTTTAAAGTTTAACTAGAATACCGTTACGTCTACTCAATTATGTATTGTCTATAGCTGCTTTCTTGCTACAACAATGACCACCCACAAAGCCTACAATACTGGCCTTTTACCAAAAGTTTGCCAACCCTTTGCTTAAGCCATCTGCACAGTGGCTATCTGGCAGAGTTATGTGAACCTTCCCTGAATATAACCTAAATCTGTCAAATGTATCTCTTGCTACCTCTACACACACTTCACTAGCCAGCCTAGTTTACTAATTGTTCTCTGAAGTTACTGTGCACATTCTTCATTCCTTTGCTCTTGATTGAGATGTCTACCTTCCTTCAATGTTGCCTCAGAAAACTAACAGAGACAGCAACCAACACTTTTGAGTCCCAACAGTACTTCTACTTTAAAAAAAAAATGAACGCAGTAGAAAATACATGATTATTACAGAAGCAGGAAATAACATAAATAAAACACCTCAAATCAGACGATCTAAAATCCTCCCAATAGTAACCTAAATCAAATCACTCATGTAGTATTTATTCATCAATTACTATGTCCCAGGTGTGGTAGAGAACTGATAATACAATAAAGCTCTATCTAAAGTACAATATATATGTAAATATATATAGTATATGAACTTGCACAAACATAACGGTGACATGTACGGAACATAAAGACATATGACACTATACATAATATACACATGGAACATAGACACATTGCACACAGGTGGGGACGCAAGAGGGAGCGGTCTACTCAAGTTGGGGACAAGAGCAAGGTCCGTGAAGAAGGTAATAACCTTGCGGTAGAGGGAGGCAGGAAAATCCTCTAACAACCAACGGGGAGAAATTACGATAACAAAAGACAAGCTAAAAACTGGTCTCTGCCAAGAGATGAAGGCCCAATCGGCACTGAGGTTTCGGGCCTGCTGCCCAGTATAACTACCAGAGGCAGACAGCAACGGAACCGAGCCTCCGAGACACAGCAGCACGAGGCCGGCCCAATCCCGCCTCAACTCCCGTAAACTTCACGCCAGCCTGCCGGAAAACGTATTTATTAACTTCTCACCACACCTTGGACACCCGCATGCAACTTCTTAAGCTCCAACTGACGCAGCGCCAACCGCAGCTGTCTACCCGCACCGGGTCCAGGAAGTTCCGGGGAGAGGGAGCCAATCAAGATTCGGCTCAAAAAGCCGTAGTTCCGCCCACTGGGCGGAGCCCCACCCACAGGGGCGTTCCGCCCCGGGCCCAGTCCATTAGCAGAGCGAAGCCCCGCCTACCGGGCGAAGTTCCGCACGCTGAGCGGAATCCCACCCACCTGGCATAGTCCCGCCCACATAGCCGATTCTCCCGCGGAGCGGGGTGAAGTAGCCCCGCCCATAGAGTGAGGTTCCACCCACCGCAGTGTCATTACAATCCCTTGCAGTAGGCGGTGTTGCAGACCTGTCCTCAGTCCAGGCGAGCTGGAATGACCAAGTCTCCCCTTCTTGGGATAGGTGCTTGTATGGAAGTCAGCAAAGGTGCTTCTGTGACACTGTCGCACGAGAAGGCAGCCCTCAGCCGCTGCCTCCTGGCTGGCTCTGCCCGCGCTCCCAGGAGGGGGCGCTGCACACATCTGGGTCGTCTTCAGGGCTCCGCCTAGGGCAGAAAGAACCGTGTTGGGGCTGGAAAATATCTAGAGGTATAACCTCTGAAGGGAAACATTTGTCATGAGCGAGGAGTTAGAAATGCTTTTCTCATTGTAGCTTTCATGTTTCAGAAAGAGATTTCTGTGACGACATCAAAGGCACAAGACACCAGACACAATATAAAATATAAAAACAAGTACCAGGATACTTAGAAAAACCCAAAAGAAACATTTTTGCCTTCCGGTTGTATGTCTATGTGTAAGTTTTCTAATGAGGACGTTCTGGGTTGAATTTTTTTTTTAAGAAAATTGACTCAATTCTTCCAAGAGAATATCACTAGTAAAGCTAACCGTTTTGACATGTATCTCTATTTTGTTGAGGTCATAGGAAAAGCTGGATTTCAAACAAATGTAGTACTGACATTTATATGCCATCTTGTAACTTACAAGAGTTCAGTCTACACTATGCTCTAAGTACCAAAATAAGGTGAAAATACCACCCTCCCTCCCCCACCTTTGCAAGTGAGGATACTGCTAAGGCTCACAGCGTAAGCCATTTGCTGGCAACCACACAACTTAGTAAATGACAAAGTAAATTTTTTTGTAAAACTGTTTTTTTTTTAAAATTAGATGTGGCCGGGTTCGGTGGCTCAACCTGGAGTTCCAGCACTTTGGGAAGTTGAGGCGAGTGGATTGCCTGAGCCAACCTGGCAACTTGGTGAGACCTCGTCTCTGCAATAAACAATTAGCCAGGACTGGTAACACGACCTGTGGTTCCCGCTACTTGGAAGGCTGAGGGGGAAGGATCACCAGAGCCCAGCAGGTAAACACTGGGGTAGCCGTGAGCGTGAGCGTGTGTGCCAATGCACTCCAGCCTGGGCGACAGAATGAGACTCCAACTCAAAAAACACACAAACTAGATGTTTATTCGTTTATGTAAACTTAGTAATTCACAAATCCAAGTTGGCTAGCACCTGGTAAAATCCTCTTTCCAACCGGTCAGGGTCAGCCATTTGCCTACTTAAAGAAAGATGAGCCATTTTTACAATAAATTGTTTTATTATGTTTATGCCTATTACAAAAAAAATTAAGAAATATAGTAAGGAAAGAGGGATAATTGCCTGTCAATGTATGTTTACTCAAACTTTTGTGTTATTTCTAGATGTCTGCCTTTTATGCTGCTTTGAAATGCCCATAATGTGTGGGAGCAAAACCAAACCAAACGCAGAATACCATTAGATTATTTTACAAGGCCAGAGTTATTTACAAATATTGAAGCAAATAAGACAGGTATAATTATACTTCCTTGAATATGAAGTTATTGATGTATATGCAGAAGACAAAGAAATAGTTGTAATACAATGACATTACAGCGTTTATAAAAACTTGTGGGCCTCGTTTTTACTTTGAAATGGTGATAGAGCTACACCAAGGCAATAACATGGTTATTCAGGCAAGAGCAGAGGCATTATATAAAGCATCAGCAAGGAGGCATAGATTTCTGTTTTATCTGTCAACCGTGTGACCTTGGAAAAGTTATTTCATTTCTCTGTGCTTCCCTATTCCATAGACAGATAGATGAGAGAGAGAGAGAGAGAGATCCATTACACCCACTTCAGAGAGCACTCATTATCTGCTCAGCATCCCTTTCTGGGTAACCACTCTTCTCCCAGCAAGTGATCTTTGTTGGGCTTGTAACTACAGTCCTCTTCTAAGTAGAGACTACTGTCTCTTGAATTTGGTGTCTTTGTGCTGCGATGATGTAAAATTGAGGTTACTAGTAGACTTTTCCTCCAGCAACTTGGAGGAAGCCTGTCTATGATGAGAAAAAATGAAAGCAACACACGAAAGAAAACAGAGTTGAACAGAACAGAGGACTCTGAGAATATAATTTGGGTCCTTGGATTCAGTCATATATGAAAGAAAGATCCATCCCTTGACTTCTTTACCTGAGCTAAAATATTGCTTTCTTTGAGCTTACGCTACCTTGGGTAGTTATTTTTTAATCACTTTAACTGAAAGAGTCTTAACTCTACTTCTGTCCTACCTACTTCAAAGAATTACTGTGCAAAGTTAATGAAATACAAAACATGAAAGCCTAACACACAAAAAAGGATGGTGTTAATTGTCTTCCTCTTGTTTTTTGTTTTGTTTTGTTTTGTTTGAATCCTGGTCTTTGTCACCCAGGCTGGAGTGCAGTGGCAAGATCACTCACACAGCCTCGAACTACTGTACTCAAATGATTTTTCCACCTCATTCTTCCTAGTAGCTAGGACTACAGGTACACACCACTACACTCCACTGTTTTTTTTACTTTTTGTAGAGATTAGGTCTCATTATATTACCCAGGCTAATCTCAAACTCCTGGACTCAAGAAATCCTCCTGCCTTGGCCTCCCAAGTGCTGAGATTACAGTCATAGACCACGGTGCCCAGCCTTAATTTTCTTTTTAAAATTTATTTTATCGTTTTAATTTTAAGGATAGTATGAATTTCCTATGAGCCACGTTAATCTATGAACCAAAGAAACCATACATATAGAAATAAAAGAAAATAGCTTAAAGTCTTTTAGGATTTAAAAATACATGCAAACTTCATTTTCAGTTTTTCTAACAAACTTAAAGATGAATAACACTAGAAATGGGGGGAAAAATCTTTCAGAAATCTTAGTTTTCCTGGGAAGAGTCAACCATACAGAGTTCTTCATACAGTTGTCTTTAGAGACCTTAAAGGAAGACTGTAGTTATAAGCCCAAAGACAGCAACCTGATCCTCAGAGAACTATCTTGAAAGAAATTTAACAAGTAAGCAAAGATAATTGGGGAGAAGAAGAAAATTAGAGCACACATAAGTAATTGCAAAACATCTGTAACAAAATTCACAGCCCACTATTAGAAGAAAAAAAAAAAAGCCAGCCTTGTGTTGATGATACTTCACAATAAGTTTGTTTCATCTATTCAACCTATACCACCTCTCTCCACCATTCAGTTACATTTAATCAAAAGAGTTTGAACACCTAAGCTCTGTGGGAGTGCAAAGTTCATGGCATAGTTCTTTCTCTGAAAACGGACACAGTCAGGATGTGAATACACAGGGAATGATGACTCTAGATAGAAAATGGTAAGAGCTATGATAAATGCACAAAAGTATAATATTTATGGAAGAAAAGAAGTCTACATTCTGAAATATTCACGTTAAAGCTCTCATCTGATTGTCTTAGAGCAGAAACTGGCAGACTACAACCCAAAAGCCAGATTCAATGCACTACTTATTTTTGTACAGCCCATGAGCTAAGAATGATTTTATATTTTAAAATGGGGAAAAAGTCAAAATAAGAATCATATGTTGTGAAGCATAAATGTTCTGCTAAATTCATAGTTCATTGCCCATAAATAGAACACAGCCAGGCTCATTTGTTTACATAGTATCTATGGCCGCTTTCATGCTACAACAGTAGAGCTAAGTTGCTAGAGAAACCACATACCCTGCAAAGCCTGAAGTATCACTATCTGGCCCTTTACCAACTTTATTATTATTGTTATTATTTTTATTTTGAGTTAAGATATTGCTGTGTCACCCAGGCTGGAGTGCAGTGGCACAATCACGGCTCATTGCAGTCTTGAACTCCTGTCCTGAAGTGATTCTCCCACCTTAGTCTCTCAAGTAGGTAGGACTACAGATGAGTGCCAGTATGTCTGGTTATATATATATAAATTTTTTCTTTGGAGTGATGAGGTCTTGCTATGTTGCTTGGGTTGGTTTTGAACTCCTGGTCTAAAGCAATCCTCCTACCTCAGTCTCCCAAAGTGCTTGGATTATAGGAGTGAGACACTGCACCTGACTGCAACATTAAAACTTTTACCAGCCTCTGTAGCAGAGGATGAACAGCGTGATGGTATAATTGGTTGAAGTTTTACTGTTTTGTATTCAAAGCCATAGGCAACTTAAAAGAATGAAAGGCATTTTTCCTCTCAGCATTCCAGAAAGGTTACCAAAAAAAACAAAATGCTTAATATCACGAGTTTGGGTTCCCTTGCCTCTAATAGTTATCCATAATTTTTATGCTCCTGGGCTAAAAATGGAAGTTTCCAGATATGTAGAAGACACTTCCACCTAGATCCTCCTTAGGAATTGGAAAAGGGAAATGGCTTAATCTTTCTCCCCTAGGACTGGGTAAATAAGACTGGGTAAATTATTGGGAAGAAAGTGGCTAGGGGCTTTCTGCAAGTGCTGCAGACTGTGTTCCTCTGGCACGCACCACTGTACAGCCTTGAGAGCAGTAGCATAACATCCCTGCACCAATAAGTGTCACAGAAGGGATGGAGCTTTCTGCCTCTAAATGTAAACTGGACTTTGGCGTTGAGTGTCTCAGCAGTCACTGCAGTGAAATGAAAACTACAGAAAGTTTCCTATTTTCTGGACATTGAGTAAGCCACCCACGTTCTTATACTTGAGACTGAGATTGAATTTTTGTGCCAAATTAAGGAGTGAAACTTTGGAGTCATATTTAATTGGATTTAAAAATTTAAGTTTTATGGTGTTTCTTATACACTTACACTCAAGAATTGGAGTGTTATGATGTGTCTTAAAATATTTTAACTGACAAAAATGAGGATCCATAAGGCCTTCTAGGAATAATGCATAGCATGGGAAACCCTAGACCCAGAGATGTTCATGCTGTGCTTGTAGCAGTGGGAATGGTCCAATATGGGTAGAAGAGTGGGGCTGTCGAGATGCTGTTGTTAAGATGAGGCTAGTAAGATAAACTAATGAAGGGCCTTAACAATCAGGAAGGGCTTGTTTAACAACCAGAAAGAGCTTATTTAACAACCAGGAAGGGCTTATTTTTAATTTGAAGTACTTCAAACTTACAGGAAAATTACAAGAATAATACAAGCTTTATTTTCCCCTGAACTTTTTGAGAGAAAATTACTGAGAAGAAGCCAAATTATCCCTAAATACTTTAGTATTTCCTACTAATAAGGATATTCTCCCTATAACCACAATGCGGCCATTAAAACTCAAGAACCCAGACACATTCTACTATCTAATCCACAATCATCATTTAAATTCCATCAATTATCTCAACAATATCTTTTATAGCATAGGGATCTTATTCAGGATAAAGTATTGCATTTAGTTGTCTTGTCTCTTTGGTCAACTCTTATCTGGACTAACAGCTCGTATTTCCTTTCCTGACTTGACACCTTTTGAAAATAACAGTTCACCTTTTCTAAGAATGTTTCCTAACTGAAGTTACTTATGATTTGGTTTAGGATATGCTGTTTTAGGATGTGGAGAAGGAGAAACAGAAATACCACAAAAGTGATGCTGTGATTTCTCACTGTAGCCTTTCAGGTGGTTCATGATTTTGATTTGTCCCTTTATCAAGGACAGTCACTATGATCACTTGATGAAGATAACATATACAAGATTTCTCCACTATAAATTCTTCCTTTCTCCCTTCTAATCATTACATATTTTGTAAGAAGCCATTTGAAACTATGTGAATATCCTAATTACTCATTGAACTTTTATGTACTAGTTTTGGCACACATTGATGTTCTCTGGCTGAATTATTACTCTGATGATTGCCAAATTGTAACGTTTGCATTTTCACCATTCCTTCTACAATCATCAGTTGACATTCCATTGCAAAGCTTTCTCCTCTACCTGCTTATTTATATCAGTATGGACTCATGGGTTGCCATCTTATTCAACAGATTATACTCCTTTATTATCCTGATATATTTTGACATTCACATGCCTAGATTTGACCAGTGAGTATCCCTACAAGCTCTCACCTGTTCCCACTATATTGACCTGTCCTGACCCTTCTTTGACCACTTCCTTACTTTCTGGCACAACAAAGCATTCCAGGTCCATCTTGGACTTGTACTTTGCCAGTCCTAGAATCAGTCATTTCTCCATGGACCCCTGATTTCTTTGGGTGAAGAATGATATGTAGAAACCAAGTTCTGGGATGTTGGTGTTTTCAGGTATTTCATTGGACAGAGCTTGAAATACATGCATGTATGTACATACTATTTGTCTATCTACCTTTCTATAAATATTCATATACCTCACCAACTGTATTTATTTCTATAGGTACAAAAATTCTGTGAAAAGGCGATATAGGAAAAGGCTATATATGTGTCCTAGCCTATAATACATGTGATAATATCAAGATTGGCATGATCTTACACTTGAGACAGTAAATAAAGTAGGAACCAAAAGGCAGTCGGGGGACTGGGGCTAATTGGAAGTCAACATCGCAGATTAGTATCCAGTATGGAGTCACGTTTGTCTCCAGACTCCATGCCTCTAATCCAGCTCTTACAATCTCATAGACCTACTTCTTCCACGATGGTCCCTGAGCCTTCATTCCAGGAGGGAGGAGTGCTGCAGTCATTAGGATGGTGTAAGTGACATGTTGCATCAGTTTGTTTTGTACTTGTTTTTGTTTGTTTGTTTTTTACTTTTTATTTCAATAGTTTTAGGGTGTACGGACAGTAAGCAGAGACTTAAGCAGCAATACAAACAACAACAGGTAATAATACTAATGCCAAATATAAAGCACAGAATAATTTTGCCACCATGTTCCCCAGGATCCAAGAGGCTTTTTGTAGGATAGAGCGGGACCAGAAGACCTTTGGCGGTATGTGGTGCACACTTGGTGGGGCAATTCTTCTCCATCAAGCAAAATGACAGTGATAGCTTCATCTCTGTTGGTTAGCATATAAGTAAACCAAGGCCTATTGGCTGGGGGTGCATATCAAACATATTTCCCAAGGGGTGAAACTGCTGGTGATCTCTATATGGTTATAGGGGCTGCAAAAAACCATGTTAAACTGCTGACTAGAGTGCTCTTTAAGAGAGGCTGTGGCCGGACACACCATAATCCCTGCACTTTGGGAGGCTATGGTGGGAGGATTGCCTGAGACCAAAAGTTCAAGACCAACCTAGGCAACATAGCAAGACCTCATCTCTACAGAAAAATCAAAAAATTAGTTGGACTTGATGGCATGCACCTATAGTCCTAGCTACTCCAGAGGCTGAGGCAGAAAAGGATCTTCTGAGCCTAGGAGGTCAAGGGTACGGTGAACTGTGATCATGCCACTGCACTCCAGTTTGGATCACAGAGTGAGACCCTGGTTAAAAAAAAAAAAAGTATTGGTCCAGACTCTCACAGGATCAGCGGAAACCACATTAGTTGACTGGGAAATTCTTCACTCTCTAACAAGAAATACTCTATTCAACCTGAGGGAAATTGTTAGTCCAAGTCTCATTCAATTGTCCCCTCCCCTGGCTTAAGATCTTTACCACTGGCCTATTATTAGCTCCAGTAGAAATGAGTCTGGCTTCACTTTCTTTATCACGATGGCTAACGAACTCTCAAGTAGTGTAGTGCTAGCTCTGTGTTTGTCTCAACTAAATTAAGTTTTCTAATGGCCTGAGGAAAAACCTTCACATACCCATGCAAGATATTAGATGGAGAAAGTGCTTGCAATTGTGCTTTTAAAATGCCATTTTTCCTTTCAATCAACTCTGCTGTTTTGGGGTGATATGAACCAATCTTGGTTGTTATATCCAGTGAAATGTGTGCTTTGATTATTGTGTCAAGGGTATCCACAGATGTCACTGAGTTGTTTTAAGCCATTAATGGTGGCTGTTTAGTTTGCCCTTTTGCAGGGGAGGTCCTGCAACAACCTTGTGGTGGTATCTACACATGTTAGTGCATATTTTTGCCCCAAGCTTATTGGCAAGGGTCTGTCATTGTCTACTTGCCAGTCTCTCATGGGGCAACTGTCTTATGTGTGTGTCCCAGTGGGGACACTGGGAGCAAACTAAATGGTTTGCTTCTGCCACCAGGAATCTGTAGAGCAGAGAAGTAATCCTGCTTCCTTTACTATTTGCCCATCCACTCGCACACTATGATGCCCACTATGTTTATCGTACCCAATAAATGAGCTCAGATGTTGCCAGGGAGCCAGTGTTCTAATTTTTCTAGAGTATCCACTTCCATCTTACCAGGAAGTGAATCTGCCCATGTGCTGCAGCATGATACATAATTAGGCTTGCAGTGGGTTCTTGTAGCCTCTGCCAAGTGTCTTTCCACATAAGGGTTTTTAAAGCACATACCAGCTATCCTGGGCCCGTTGGGGAAGCCAGTTGTGAGGCCCTTAAATACTGCCCAACTGGCTGGGTAGTGGCTCATGCCTGTAATCCCAGTACTTTGGGAGGCCAAGGTGGGAGGCCAAGACTAGCCTAGACAACACAGTGAGACCTAAAATGAAAATTAAAAAAATTAGTCAGGCATGATGGCATGTGCCTGTAGTCTCAGTTATACAGGAGGCTGAAGTAGGAGGATTGCTACTTCAAGGCTGTAGTAAGCTTTGAGCATGCCATTGCACGTTAGCCTGGGTGACCAAGTGAGACCCAGACTCAAAAATATAAAATTTACTGCCTAACTATCTATGCAGAGAACTATAGGCTATGGCTCCAAGATCAGTTTCCCCTGTCATATACACCATACAGTTTGGAGCTCTGTCCATTGACTACTTAGTTGCATCCCCATCTCAAACTGGACAGTGTCTGTCTGTGGTTGTGTAGCTACTGCCATCCACACTCAAGGGTTACCTCTGCTTGACCCACCTGAGGAGGGCTGTGCCTTCACATATCACTGGAGGTATCTCCTGTTGGGGGGTTCCACAACAAAGGCAGCACTGGTCTCATAGTGGACTGGCCCTAAAATAGCATGGAGTTCATCTCCTAGGGAACTCGTGGAGAGGGTGCTATGATGTTGCAGGCACACATGCCACCTTAATAAAGTGGAGGCTTAGGAAAAGCCCACCAGTATCCCAAAATACCTAGGAAACTTTATAACTATGTAACTATTTTAGGTGTGGAAAATTGTATTTTGTCGATAACTGTACCTGAAATCATCTATGTCCTACCCAACCAAGTGACCCCTAGAAACTTTACAGCCGGTCCTGGGTCTTGTGTCTTTTGAGGACTGATGGCTTATCCTCTGGATTGGAGAAAGGTACACAGTGCATCAAGGTGTTGTAGCAGTGACAAATCTTCAGAAATTAGCATCATATCATCCATAGAATGCCTATAATTCAGGGTGTAAAGGGATGTTAAAGAAGACATTAGCCAAATCTAAAAAGATATATACCTATAGTTTGTATTATTTGTTCTATCACTTAAGTTATATTAGGCAAAACAGAATGAACCTCAGGAACCTTATTTAGTTCCTAGTAGTTTACTGTCATACAACGGGTGACATCAGGTTTTTTATACTGGCAGTACAGAACTGTTGAAGAGGCTCTAGGCTGGCGAAATACTGTGGTCAGTTCCTGTATGGTGTCTTTGATTTTTTTCTACCCCACCAGGAAGGCGATATCATTTCACATGAACAATATGTCGTGGGGAAGGAAGGTGTACAGGTTCCTATCTTACTTCCCCTCTTAAAATATCTTTTACTGCTTTTGTAGGCAAAATTTCCTCACAGATGTTTTTAAAGTACATCCTAAAAGGACATCAATTCCCAACATGCTTTCTGCAATAGGAGAAATAAAGACTGTTGCATATGCAGGGAGAGCTCCTCCCAATACCAAGGAGGAGAGGAAGTTGCTTCACTCGAATTATTCATACACTCATAGCTGCCATCCTACCAGGTGCCATTCAACCATCTCTTGCTGCCCACCTATTAGTCTCCCTGGGTTTCCATGAATTAAGGTGCATTATGTACCTATGCGTACTAAGTATAAGGTTCTCTGTTTGTTTTTAGACTCTGATAAATAGTGAGTTCCACCTGGGGCCTCTGGTCTCCCCTATTGATCATATGTGGAGGCAACCTTGGCCCCACTCCTAGTCTGTAGAGTGAAGAGGAGTCCAGCCCTGGAACACAGAGATTGGAGTTATTTTACTCAGAGTTTCTTCTTTTCCTTTACTCTCTTCTGGTGGGGTGGTGGGAAGGAATCTAAACTGTTGTTTGGGAATCAGGTCTTTCCAAAGTGCCACCAGCATGGCATTAGATTTCCAGTCTATTTTTTTCTTTGTCTACTGGGATTCAACAATGCCACATTTGTTTCCTGGTAATCCTAACTAGGCCTTTTAGATATCCCTTTTTTAGTCAGGCAGACTCACCTTCTCCCTCTCCCGCTTTCTCTTTAGTAGCCTTTTGGACCATATCTCTTCCCTTTTCAATGTCTCCAAAATCAGCTTCCCACATACATCTTGTCCCACACGGGAGTTGTGCCATGCCTAAAGTGTATTTTGTCTCATTTTTCCAACTTCACCCCCTGCAAGGGAGATGGCATTCCCACCTGTGTTCCTTAGTCACACCATTCATGTGGCTAAGCTTTCTCTAGGCAGGTCGTTAAAAGTTGTTGCTATGTCTAATAATTCTGCGAGGTCTGCCTCTGTTGAACTTTCTGCTGCAGAAACAGTCTCGCTCTCGAAAGAGAAGGATAAGTATCCTCTACCTTCAAGATAACCTCCAAGTCATCATCTGTCACACTGGTTGGGTCCCAACTACTTATGCCAGTCTCACAGAATTAGCAGCAAACTCACTGTTGTCAAAGCTCTGTCAACTTTCTTACCAAGTGAGTCATATGGATATTTGCTAACGGGCTTTCTAGACCTTTTGGTGTTTTGAGAGTGTCCCTACACTCACACAGTGTAACACCACCCCACATAGGTGAAGAGACCTCCTGGATTTCCCCCACAGAAGCTACTTTCCCCTTTGACATACTTTGGTTTCCAGACTCTTCCTGGCTGGTCACTTGTTGCATGAAAGGACCCACATACGCAAAATAACCCCTAAATGACAAAGGTGCCAAGAAACCAAAGGAAAAGGCAGATAAATCCAGGTTGTTGATATAGGATATTTTATCGGATGAACCTCCAGACAGAAGTATGGTCTTGGGTGGCTGCCCAAGATGGGCAGATCCTGGCACTGTTACTCTCCACACCAATGAATTGAAGGTAATCAGAAGTCAACATAATAGATTAGCATCCAAGATGTACTCACTTTCATCTCCACAACAAACCATGTGTTCATGCTGGTAACTCCAATTCCAATTGAATACCAGAGGGTTTGTTTTAGTTTTCTATCTTTCCATATTTGTTAATTTTCTTGGCTTCCTTATTCTAAATATTAATATATGTATGTACTCATTTTGTTTATCTTCCTGTATGTAATCAATCTTCCTTCACCATTGCCACCTACCTCCCCAAACCCCACCCTAAGAAAGTGTCCTCCTCACACTTGCTGGGCTCCCTTCATCCAACCTGGGCTGCTGTTATCTGCATATGCTATCACCTGCATAGATGGTTTCCTCGTGATTCCATCCAGCTCTGACTTTCCTTGGGTTTATGCCATCTCCCCTCTTTCATCTTTAGACTGAATTAGGAAGAAAGGGAGGAAAAAAGGAGAGCAAAAAAAGGAAGGGGGAAAAAAGCAGGCAGACAAGCAGATAGCAGAGTTTGAGATTTTTTTCCATAAGCAATGAAGGACTTCCCTCCACCCAAAACGCGCGCGCGCGCACGCGCGCACACACACACACACACACACACACGCACACACAATTTCTTGTTGCTGAGAATAATTTTGGTGGCAGCATGAACATATCTTAGAGGAATAAGTGGTTGCAGGCCAGGAGGCAATGATTCAGGAAATAAGTGATGAAGCCTAATGAGGAGATGGAGATCCTTGGATGACTGTACACTTACTACAGCTCCTCTGAGTATAATGCATGAAGAAGCATAAATAAAAATTGTATGCAGTCTGCATTTCTGTGTAGTTTCTTTTTGGGTCAGATAAATAGTAAAGCTACCCTGCAATGAAATCTGCATTTCTTGTGGAGTCAATTACATTAAAGTTTGTATGATTAATGGTGGAAATAGGGAGACTTTTTTTTAACTCCTCAGTGACAGAAACACTTATTTTGGGACTACAAATGAACATTTATAATTTAGTCTATATAAGAAAATGGAGCAGAATAAACAGGGTCTACTGTCTTTCCATCTAGGTCAAATTCTTGGAACCATCTGAAGGGTAAGAACCAGTCAATAAAAAGAGATGGTTAACTCTTTGTAGTGAAGGAAAAGTGACTCATGTCAGTAGACGTGAAACTGGTGCAAGTAGGTCACAGGCTCTAGGTTTTCATTATACATTTTCTTTTTTTTTTTTTTTGAGTTGGAGTCTCACTTTGTCGCCCCGACT